>NW_011369947.1:23753203-23759401 GCF_000735185.1 Notothenia coriiceps | reverse complement strand
ATATATATATTAATAATAACGTTTGCATAGACATTTTCAGGGGCGGACTAGCCATCTGTATAATTTCCCCGCAACGAGGCTCCCCCTTTGACAATCCACTAGCGCAGTGTTTCTCAAACTTTTTCCTACCAAGGACCACTTAACCAATAAAAAACACTCATGGACCACCTAACTCCACAAATATCCAAAAACAATAGGCCTGCTTACCCATTCCAACAGTAACTGAAATTAATTCACTAGCACCCCCCCCTATTTTCGATTTTGGGGGTCGCGGGCTGAAAAGTTTGGGAACCCCTGCTCTAGATCAGTGGTGCCAAATATCATGTTTATACTTTTTTTTTTACATATAATTGTAACGCAATACATGATTGTCACTAAAAGTATTGTCTCTACATTACAATAAAATATAAAAAATAATTGATTAATTTTTGGATTAAGTTAGTAGCTTAGGCATACAAAGACAGAAATGTATAATTCTTTCTTTAATAGAAATGTTTCTTCTGCCCGTAAAGTGTCCAAACCAGGCTTTTCTGGATAAGCGCATTTTTTAAACTTAGTCATTGTCCATGCCGGTTTCAGTTGGATTATTTGTCACAGTCATAGGCGGCGCGTGAGGCTCAGGTTTGGGAAGGCTAAATAACTTGTTTTACCTGACGCTGCCCGCCTCCTGCGCGTCTATAGAAAAGAGATCAACTCAGTGAAAGCACTGCCTGCTGACCAATCAGAGCTCAGTGTGCGTACTTTAAATCTATCAAGTCATATCACAGGATAAAGGAAATACCGTTTAAACTGCCGTATGCAGAGAAGACGCCGAGGTGTCGCACTTTATCATTCATATAATATCATAATATATCACATTCCCTTATTTGAGTCAGCTTCTCGAGCCGTATCTGGCCGTGCATCACCTACATTGTCACATGGCTTGAAGTATTATTTTAAGCAACACATTAAGTTGACTAAACACTCAACTCAAATGTAATTAAAGTCAGATCCACTCGTGTCTTAGATGGGGCAGTGATATCATAAAACTGTTGTACGCTTTCAAACACTCTGTAGTAATTTTTTAACCAGTTGTTCTATATTCACCTTGCAGGTGCAACTATGTGGCTTGTATCCTGGATTATATGTTTAAATCATGGATGTTTAAAGTTCATATTTGTCTAATATTAGTTTACTTTTCATTAATGAAGTATGACGCTGCGCTGTCCCTATTTGTGATTGGTCAAATGTTGCTAACCCCGCCCCCTTTCACGTGAACGCGCTCTCAACTGGAGAGAGAAACCCTGACTTGATTTACCTATTTGATAACCAGCATCGTAGGACCGCTTAGCGAGATCTCGTTTGTTAGGGTTGGTTTAGATAACTCAAACATTCAGGGTATGTTGAACTGGCTTCGTAGTACAGGGCACAGGTGGCTGCATAGCAGCGCTAATGTCAAAGACACAAACATTATATTTTTTATTTTACCAGGATGCAGTGACACAAATATTTGGGAAGGCTTAGCCTTCCCTAGCCTACAGTACCCACCGCCCCTGGTCACATGTTGCTCCGATCAGATCGATCTCCTCCATTTTGTAGATTATTTACGACTTTTGAATCCACATAAACACATCTGCAAAATCCGGTTTACTTTGAGCTGGTGTTTTAAAAGTTTATTTAATCCCTTTGTGAATTGTTTCCACTTCCGCGCCGTCCTTTAATTTCTTCATACAGCGGGAATCCAAATTAATTAATCCTGAGTCCAATACCATCAAAGTCACTCCAATAGTGCTCCTTAAGTACACTTTCATACTCTTTTAACAAAATACTTCACATTAATCCAGTTTGTGACAGTAGTTGTAGCATTTTTGAGACTTTCAGTTCATACAATCATACGTATCATCATCACGGATCATTTGTATGAATGTGGACCGGAGGGAGAGGGTGACAACGAGCATAAGTTTCACTTTCCTTTTTTATTTCAATTCCAACTTTGGTCATGAAGAATTTGTTTCTCTGTTGTTCATAAAGCATAAAGCAACAGCATCAGAGCACGGTGCAGAGTCTCTAGATGAGTTTACAGTAGTCCCTCGTTCTATACATCCATGTTGTAGTCCGCTGTATAGAAAACTAGTTTCCATAGTTTCCCATGGGGTAGTTTCCCCACAGCAGCAGACGCACATTTATGACGTCCGCTGGCGCATCATAAATACTTCGGATAGTGAAAGGGCAGTCGGATTCTCTAAAGTACCGCAGTCTCTTCTCCTAAGTCCTTTTAAATTCTCCTATCCACTATCCCTTAACCCCATGACGTTTAACTCAGAGGTCAAGGAATAGATGATAGGGTTAGACGTCAGGAGCAGATTTTTGGATTATCAGACCGCAACCCGATACCGGAAGTGAAAAACATTCATATCCGGTGCTAACTAATGCCAAGAACAGAGAAAAAAAGCTTCATTCGCCTTTAAAGCGTATATCACAACCATTTCGGTCACCACGAATGGCGTCTCAGATCCCCATCACCGTCCGGGCTCCTCCAGCCGCCGCCAGCCCGGCCGCCCCGCGGGGGAAAAAGCGTCCCGCGAGCCCGGCGGCTGGTTCTGCTCAGCCGGTCCCCGGGAGCAGCAAGAAGAAGAAAGGGCAGCTGACAGCCACACCATCGGCGACACAGGTACAGTGCTACCGTCTGCATGTGAAGCGTGCATCATTGTGCGAAACTCAGAGATCTATATAACGTTTTCTGTGTGCAAGGGAATTCAAAGTAGCTAAGATGCAATGCAAGGGTTTCAAATACTGACAGAGGTGGGAGAAGTACTCAGATCAGATTTTTACTATCACAAGTAAAAGTCCCGCAGTTAAAATATAACTCAAGTAAAAGTAAAAAAATATTAGCATCAAAATAGAAGTACTCATTATGCAGATTAGTCCATTTCAGGATAAAATTATGACGTGTTTATGTGTTTATTATATTTCAAATCATTAATTCAAATCTGCAAAGTAACTAAAGATATTAAATAAATGTGTCACAGTAAAGGTACACAATTTACCTCTGTAGTGGAGTAGAAGTACAAAGTCGCATACAATGTAAATACTCAGGTAAAGTACAAGTATCACAAAATTGTACTTTGCCAGAATCTACCCAACTGTACCCACCTCTGAATACTGAATTCTCTACCGACACTTGATTAAACCTCATCGAAAACAAAGAAAAAAGCAGCATATTTTTTAACGCCAAAGATTTGTTTGTATTGTTTCCTAATAACTGCCTTTAAATGGTTGATCAAAGAAAAAGGAGTTGCTGATTAATTCTCTGTTATGTTTACTACTACTGTTTGAACAAGTAATGTTTTTAATAAAAAGATAGCCAAAAAGCAAATTATGTACATAAGTGCTGTGTAGTACAAATATCATAACAGCTAGAAAGCAATGTCATTAAATTGTATCTTTAAGATTCATGTAAGTGTGTTTTAAAAGTTAAAGTTAAAATCAAATATTTGTAATTCTGTGTTGTTTCTGTATTGTTACTGTTGCTGTCTGATGTCCTCTTTCATGCTTCATCAGATAACAGCAGCAGAGTCGGTGGCAGAGGTGAAGGCAGTGGGAACAGTTGAAATCGCTCCAAATGTTCTCTCTGAGTCAACAGCGAAGCCTCCACCGTTCAAAGACCCCGCCTTCGTGGTGAGTGTCTGCGTCCATGTGGGTTTAAGTTCATCTGCTGCTGAGGCTCTTCCCTCACTGTCTCTGCCCCCTCTCTTAATCTCTGCAGCATTCTGGGATTGGTGGAGCAGCAGCGGGTAAAAAGAACCGGACCTGGAAAAATCTCAAACAGATTCTGGCGTTGGAGCGGACTTTACCCTGGAAGTTTGATGATCCCAACTGTACGTTTTTATATCTTATAATTTCATGTTGCACACTTTTATCAAAAGTACACTACCAGTCAAAAGTTTGGACACATCTTCTCATTCAATGTCTTTTATTAACTAGATAATTCCATATGTGTTCTTTCATAGTTTTGATGTCTTCAGTATTAATGTACAACGTAGAACAACATTAAAATAAACAAAAACCATTGAATAAGAAGGTGTGTCCAAACTTTTGACTGGTACTGTACATGAAACTGAATCTTTTTTGTGGTGTGGTGGTTGTGAAAAAAAGTCAAAGCTGTGCTATATTATTACATAAATTACAAAACTGCACAGAAAAGTCTACAAGTAATTAAATGCAAGACCTCTGTGTTCACAGACTACAGCATTGAGGCCCCTCCCTCCTTGAAGCCAACCAAGAAATACTCTGACATCTCTGGACTCCCTGTGAGTTATCACTTTACCAAAATACTCACTTTACAATAAACAAAATCACTTTGAAATCTTCTCTGAAGCACACACTGAATACGCTCTCTTTTTCCTCAGGCAAACTACACAGACCCTCAGACAAAGCTCCGCTTCACGTCCTCTGAGGAGTTCTCCTACATCCGCCTCCTCCCCACTGATGTAGTGACCGGATACCTGGCCCTTCGAAAGGCAACATGCATTGTCCCCTGACAGCCGAGCAAGACTTGAAGAAAGACATTTAAACCCGAGCTGAACTCATGTTTGTGTTTGAGCTGTTGGGCCTGCAAGGAACCAATGAGAGCGCTGTCTCCACAGAGAGGACACGGAGAAGGGAACTTCTTAAAAGAACAGCTGGTGCCGCCAAACATTTGCACAGCTGTTTTAGGAAAGGCTTTAACTTATTATTCAGAGTTACTGTGTGACAAATAAATGCAACAAATAGTATACTTTATTTGAATGTTTATTCTCTTTACGAGACATGTTTGTTGCCTGTAGCTGGATTGGATATCATAATTTTACTCTATGAGAGAATGTATGAATTATCTTTAATGATATTTGTTCCCGATAAGTTTGAAAGCTTGATGTGGATTTGCTCCTGCTAAATCACATGGAATTACAGGGTGCTGTGCACCCCCTTGTGGTAGAACATTCAGGGGGGTAACAGTACAAAAAGCTGTTTGAAGAAGTTTGCCCATTTTAGAATGATTGTTACTTTTTACAAGTAGCTCATTGAATCTTACTTGAATACGTTTGATTTCAGTTTCTCTCTTCATCTGTGTTTTCTAATATGTCTTGTATGAATAAATATTTCTAAGTTATACATTTAGAAAAATCTATGTCTGTTCCAATCTCAAGGTTGCTTTTATGACAGCCTTTAATGACATTGGTTTGACAATAATATCAAACACTCCTCTGTATTAAGGGCCACATCTACTGCTGTACATTGGTTTAAAACGCAGTGGCCTGCATCTGTGTAAACTATGAAAATGTAGCAGGCTAAGCGAAACCTCTTAATGAGCCAAGAGTCACCAAGCAGTCCTAATTCACATGCGTCATATGTAAATGTAAATTAGTTCCACATGGTTCTAATTCCCCGGCTGCATTTGATGGATGATTTGCTCTCCGACTGGTACAGTGATGTCTCATTAATCACACATGGCAGGCATCCAGGATAATTTCCATGGTACATTTTACGCTATTTTCACACACTTGATGAATGAGGACCATTGTATTACTCATGTGAGCCATCCCTATAATGCTAACGAAGAATAAAAGAGCCGGCACAATTATCGAGGATCACAAGCTTGTGAATATAAACAAGTAAAATCATTCATATCCGCAGCCACTCTTACCACTGAGCTATTGTTGAAATAGGTTTGATCAATGTGCCATTCTAGTTTACAATTCTTTAACTTCTGCTATTGTTTTTTGATGCATTCTTTACACAGTCCCCGTGAAAACAGATCACCTTGTATCTTTGTTCGAAATACATCATCTATATGTGTTACCTATACCTTTTTTTAATGTGCCATAAGATCCCATTGTTCCCAAAAGCATATATGATTAATTGTGCAGAGGACCAGGCTTTACCCATGCCTGAGTGTTGCTTCTCCCAGCGCTGGACTTAGTTGCAGCTGATGAAGGCAGTATAGTATATCTATGAGAGTCAGAGCAGCATTTCCATTCCTGCTGTGGCATCAAAACCTCAACATAGTGATTAATGAACAGCGCCAGGGCTTTCTGCTACTCAAGCAGATGACCTGCTGGAATGTGTCTGCAAGCATGGCATGTGTGTGGTGTGTGTGTGTGTGTGTGTGTGTGTGTGTGTGTGTGTGTGTGTGTGTGTGTGTGTACTTACGTATATGTATGTACTACGTACGTAAGTTAC
>NW_011369947.1:23749428-23753163 GCF_000735185.1 Notothenia coriiceps | reverse complement strand
TTTGCAAAATGCAATCAGATGAATGTTTAAGGATGTTGTGGTGACGTTTACCTTTTTGTGGGTGCTGACGATGAGCTATTTATTTGTTCGCTTGAATAATATGGTGTAGGACCATACCTATATAAGACATATTTATACTTTTTATTTTTCAAAATACCAAACAGATCATGCATTTTAGCCATTCCTCATTTCGCTCAATTGAACACTGTCTTTGTATGGGCTGATTCTGTGAGAACAGCACCATCTACAGGCCTGGCATATGTACTACAGCGTCTCCAGCGCTTTCCAACGGCAATGTCCGTGGCTGTCTCCTCCTGATTGGTGGAGTTGGCCCANAAGGCATATTTATACTTTTTATTTTTCAAAATACCAAACAGATCATGCATTTTAGCCATTCCTCATTTCACTCAATTGAACACTGTCTTTGTATGGGCTCAGCCCATACAAAGACAGTGTTCAATTGAGTGAAATGAGGAATGGCTAAAATGCATGATCTGTTTGGTATTTTGAAAAATAAAAAGTATAAATATGCCTTATATAGGTATGGTCCTACACTATATTATTCAAATATAGCATGATAGGTCCACTTTAATATATAATCAATAGGAACAGAAAAAGTCCGATGTGGATTTTTAACAGTGCCATTTTAATGTGTGTGCTTGAAAGACAATTGTCTAAACTCCAAACAGCTACAGACTAAAACCTCTCCTGTACATATGTATATTTATATACAAACAATGTCCTGTAAAAAGTAAAAACATACGGAGAAAACACATTTGAAACCAGTAAAATAAATGATGACTTAAACATGACTCGGGGAAATGACGGGCATTTAAAATATTTATTATGGCTTACAGTTGAAAGGACATCCTGTGTTTTTACAGATCTATTACTTATTGCCACGGCCGCTCCACTCTGAAACAAGTGAAGGGTTCAGAAACTGGTTTTACAAACACTATGTACAACTTCTCACTTTTTTTCAGCTTTAAGGTTTTTAATCGTCACTGTACAAGCGTCATACCACGTACACCAATCTATAGAGCATTTACTAATTCTTATGTACAAATATATTTGGTAAAACCCTGATTATCTCAACAGTATTTAAACCAACCTATTTAAAGATAAAACACTTCTCAAAATACTTAATAGCCATAAAAAGAAACTTAAAACCTGCTTTCTTTGATCCAAAAACACGTTCAGTATTTCTCTTTTAAGTACACAGAAATACTGCAGTTTCCACCAGTTAAATACTTTACAACTTATTCTACTGTCC
Source organism: Notothenia coriiceps (assembly GCF_000735185.1). Taxonomy (NCBI): domain Eukaryota; kingdom Metazoa; phylum Chordata; class Actinopteri; order Perciformes; family Nototheniidae; genus Notothenia; species Notothenia coriiceps. The sequence continues at coordinate 23,751,890 of NW_011369947.1, read as the reverse complement.
CATCATTAGCAGGTTGTTTAGACCCTGGAATGAGGTAACAGTAAAAGTAACCTTTATTTTTTTATTCCTTTACCAGACCAAAACAAATACTTCAAATACTGTGATAGGATAAAACTGTGGTCCCCAAGTACACAACTGCAGTACAGTGTAACAAGTACGGATTACAAGTACAAATACTAAGAGTCGTCGTAGTCTTACATCATGGAGGGAGGGGGGGGTTTCACAGCTGGGGGGTTAGAGGATGGGAGCTGTTCACTTGTTGTTGTTGTTTTCATGCAGGATCCAAATGTCCTCTTCTGATTGGCTGTTTTCGTTCATGTTGTTGTTGTAGTAGTAGTTGTTGTTGCTGCTGCTGTTTGGGGTGGGGGGCGTCTGTTTTGTCCTGCTGCGGGTCGGGGGGGTTCGGGTCTGAAGCCCCGCCCCCCCCCTGCTGCTGCTGGGGACCGGGAGCTGGGATTTGGAGCGGGGGGCGGGGCCTGATCGTCGCTCGCTGCTCTGCACGGCAACCGGGCTGCAGGGGGACGGGGCTGTCTGAAGAGAGGAGGAGATATCAGGTGAGTTTGAGACATTTTTAAAACTACAACTCCCAGAGTGCACCTGTGACATTTTAACTGACTCATACACCCTCTGTCTGAAACCAGAGCCCAGTCTGCTCTGATTGGTTAGCTGGCCGGCTCTGTTGTCGCATCTCTAAGCAATTGGTCAACCGCTTAGAGATGTCCCGCCCCTTAGCCTATCACGTACAATGTCTTGGAGCGCTAGCCAATAGAAGCGCAAGTTTTATAGTGATGTTGTTTGTTACTAAACAAACTTGAAGGACAGATTTAAATATTGAAACTTTGTTTTACATTCATTCAGGTCATTCTGGACCCTATCATTTTTTTTTTTAAAGTAAGTAAAATATTTAGAAATCTAGGAAGTTAAAAGGTTAAAGCCGGCTTCAAATAAATATAACAATATAACTATATTGTCTCTCTATTGTTATTGAAATACATTTGTATTTATTAAATATGATGTTTTTCCCCCTTCAGGCCTGACATGTCTTAAAGTCCTGAAAAAGTTATCTGCCGGGCCTATTCTTAATCGGTTGTTTAACTAAACAACCGACTGAATCTAAAAAAAACGTGTTCTAAAAACAGCTGTTACTAACCCTGCAGTAATGACACATTACAGTACAGCTCGCTAATACGGGACAGACCCATTATGTGTGAGGTAACGCTAAAAACACACAACACACACATGATGACGACAAAACAATCACAGGCTCATTTCAATATGAGTCAGCAGCTTGTGGAGCGATAACGACGAGAGCAGTTCGTTACAAATAAATGCTGTGTGTGTTTCTAATATCAGGAAAAGTCTCCTTTGATGTGTCCAAGCATGCAGACAATGTTAATAAGACTTAAATATGTTCCCTTCTAAAATGTACCTACTTTTTTTAACCTGACCAGAGTACTCATTTTATTTTGCCTTTTTATTTACACTGCCCCTTTTTTGTAACGGCAAATAAAGGTTTTCCGATTCTGATATCAATATTGTTTTAGATTATGCATTTAATAAGTGTTGTCTTTTCGTAGTGTCATGACTGTAAAGTGAAGTCATTTCCTAACTTATCGTACCCCCATTACTGAAGTGAATTTATCAACATTTTTTTTATATTTGATACAACCCATTTCCCTAAGCCCTTGCTTCTGATTAGAAAGGTCTTATTATTCTGTTTCCATTAAGTGCTGAGATCTATCAACACAGGTAACTACAGTAACATATATTAATGTCCATGCTGTCAGTGATGGATGTATATTGTCCCCCCCCCCTCACCGTCTGGACGGGCGTTTCCCGCTCGGCCTTCTGGGAGGAGCTGGAGAACAGGATCAGGTCGTCTTTGGTCTCAGAGATCTGTGGGAGGAGAACGAGATCACAGGTTAAAGGTCACCTACGCAAAAATCCACTTGTCCATGTCTCTTCTACATCAACATGTGTCCCCTCTTCTTCATGTCTCTTCTACATCAACATGTGTCCCCTCTTCTCCATGTGTCTTCTACATCAACATGTGTCCCCTCTTCTTCATGTCTCTTCTACATCAACATGTGTCCCCTCTTCTTCATGTCTCTTCTACATCAACATGTGTCCCCTCTTCTTCATGTCTCTTCTACATCAACATGTGTCCCCTCTGTGGAAAGAGACTCTGAAAGTTTCAGGAACAAAGATTCTCTCTCTTTTTGATCCATTTCTATAAAAACCTGTCTGAAAATGAGCTGATCAGATTTTGGCCACTTTGTGATGTCATAACGATTTTTTGGCTTGTGTAACCATTAGCCAATCACAAACCAAGGTAACCTTATCACTTGAATCTCCTCCTAGGAGCACCATTGTGTTCTTTCTAAACAAATGTCTCTCAGAGGGGCGTGGGGAGGGACTCCTTATTTTCATCTAAAGTCACAGACAGAGAATCAGCACTTTGG
>NW_011369947.1:23747711-23749408 GCF_000735185.1 Notothenia coriiceps | reverse complement strand
CCCCCCCCCCTTATCACCTGAATCTCCTCCTAGAGCACCATTGAGTTCTTTGAAACCAAATCTCTCTCAGAGGGGCGTGGGGAGGGGCTCCTTATTTTAGCCGCTAACTCCACTGAACAAGTTCGTTTTTTATAATTTTGTAATATTTCAAATCAGTGTTAGCCTGCATTTCAAACCGCACAGGAGCTATAGGTGAATGTCATCACGGTGGTGCAGTCACTCTATCTTTAGCAGGATGACAGCGGTGAATTAAAGAAGCCAAAACATGTGAGCTCAAGTGTTTGGAAACGTCATTAAAGCTGAGAGGTTCTGAGGAGGTTTCTCTGCATTGTGCTGGATGACAGAGACACACAGTGGTAGTGCATTGTATCTAAACTGCTTTAATACGCTGTTGTACTTCTGTTCATCGGCCACTAGGGGGCAGCAGAAACAACTCATAAACACAACACAGTTTCTGCCATGTTGTCAAGCAGTTTGTTATTTACACATCAATACCATGATTGATTTGGGTAATAATAATAACCCTCCTTTAGTTCTCTAACTCCTCAAGGAAACATGTGGGTCTTCAGGAGCTTAATGTCTTTACAACCATGTTTAACTAAGCTTAACCTAACCTGGTTACACTACTGTTCATGTCAAATGATCACTATCTTAAAACGGTTGCATGTTATTCAAACTATTATCTTGTGGTATGAGAGTACTTCTATCATAAGATGTATGTACCTTTATTATGTTTATTGCTGTTTGCTACTGTCAAATAATCACACAAGACAGCTACGTCAATTGGAACAGGATGCACATGGATATATGTGTGTGTGTGTGTGTGTGTGTGTGTGTGTGTGTGTGTGTGTGTGTGTGTGTGTGTGTAGTGTGTGTGTGTGTGTGTGTGTGTGTGTGTGTGTGTGTGTGTGTGTGTGTGTGTGTGTGTGTGTGTGTGTGTGTGTGTGTGTGTGTGTGTGTGTGTGTGTGTGTGTACCTTGCTGATGTCTGGCTCTGACTTGCTGGAGCACATGGTCTGCAGCTCTCGGATTAAATCTGTCTCGTCGTCAGAGAACACAGACAGACCGGTGGGCTCCCTGCAAACACCAGGAAACATTCACTTAGTGTCAGGTTTCAGATTCTTCTTAAACACTCACATGTCGTATTGAACATGGTAAGGATCATCAGCGGAGAGCAGACGGACCTCTGGACTTTGCCGTTGGGGATGAAGCTGACATCAGTGCTGGAGAGCGAACCTGTAACACAAACACAAACAAACGTCTTGATTTATTGATGTTTATTTGCATGTATTCATAAAGAAAGACAGTCAAAGTCTGTTGAAAGATGTTGTTAATAAGAAACAATATCCATTGTGAAGTGCATTGTTTGCTCGACATATGACTTGTCTTATTTTCGGATGTACCTTTTCAAGATATTTTCAACATAGTTCACAACATTTCTCAAAGTTATTGAAGTGACTGTTATTTTTTCATATATTGATTGTAGTGCTTTTATTTATGTCTTAAATGTGTGCATGTGAACAAATGTGTCTGTTGATTGTGTGTACTGTATATATATATATATACATATCTTTATATATCTTTGTTAGTGTATTCTGGATTGGGGGAAACGGTATTTCGATCTCTCTCTCTGAACACACAAACTGGAAGATTGACAATACAGTTGACTTTGATACCTGACGTGTAACTCAGCACCAT
>NW_011369947.1:23718273-23747671 GCF_000735185.1 Notothenia coriiceps | reverse complement strand
TATTGTATATATATATATATATATATATATATATATATATATATATATACATATCTTTATATATCTTTGTTAGTGTATTCTGGATTGGGGGAAACGGTATTTCGATCTCTCTGTCTGAACACACAAACTGGAAGATTGACAATACAGTTGACTTTGATACCTGACGTGTAACTCAGCACCATTAAGTCAAACGTTACATATTGTGCTGTTGACATTAAGCCAGTCCAAGTTTCTAGATTTAAACATGTGAGAAATGTCTCTGGTAAAACAACAAATCATCTTCAGGAGTGTCTGAGTCTCACCCTCTCTGAAGGAGCCTCCGGAGCTCNTGCCTGTCTGGCCATCGTAATCGGACTCCTTGAAGATCCACAAATCCTTAAATTTCTGACCGGATTAGTGTAGTGTATTGTGTAGTTTATTTATGGCATCCCGTTGGGTTTAACGTCATCTGAACAGGACATCGCACGCTCACTGCTTGATAGCGCGCGAAGGTCCGTTTACGCCGGTTGCTAAGCAACATCGTTATGGGGAAATGCAAGTCTGCGTCCAAATGGTTGGAAGATAAGGAGGAAAGACAATCAATACTGTATATAGTCAATGTGAGGTCAAGTGTGTCGCCAAGGTAACCGGTTAAAACTCAAAGTGGCGATGAGGTCTTCAAATGTATGGAAAGGGTCTTAAAAAAGCTCTTAAAAGGTTTTACATTTGACTTCAGGATTCCTGCGTATACCCTGGACACTCCTTATGCCGGCTGGGAAGCACCTCATGAAAAATACAAAGAAAGAATGAAATAAAAACATACTGATCTATATTGTGTTTCCCCTAAATCTGCTGCAGAGATTGACAGGTACCTGCTGGAGTTTAGGGGCGGGACCTTCCCTCTGTCGGCCATCAGCTCCTATAAAGGAAGAGGAGAAGGAGGAGGAAGAGGAGGAGGAGGAGGAGGTGGAGGAGGGAGGAAGGGGCGGGACAGTGGGAAGCTGAGGCGCTCCAACACCAGCCCCCGGAAGAAGGGAGGGACCCCAAACTGGAGCTCCGGAGGCTCCTTCAGAGAGGGTGAGACTCAGACACTCCTGAAGATGATTTGTTTTACCAGAGACATTTCTCACATGTTTAAATCTGGAANTTTAGCGAAAATGAAGGATATTAAAAAGTATTAAAGGGCATTTTCCAAGGTGTTACATTTTGTAGCTTGTTTTCAATAAGTATATCAATCGTCAAAAGACTCTTTTGACGATTGATATACTTATTGAAAACAAGCTACAAAATGTAACACCTTGGAAAATGCCCTTTAATACTTTTTAATATCCTTCATTTTCGCTAAATTGATTTATCAACTTTTAATACTTTTTAAGACCCCGCGGACCCCCCGAGTGTCCTTTGCTTTCGGTACTTTAAGCACACTTTGATGCTATTACTTTTGGATTTTTACTGAAGTTAGATGTGGAATAGGGACATTTACAAGTAAAAAAGTACAAGTAGTAAGTAGTGGTATTAATACTCTGTCTGCAGCTAAATTACTTACATTTTGAAGTTGGGACTTTAAAAGACTAACAAATGAATGTCATAGTAAGTAACTATACAAGACTCATAAGAGCCAGAAAGGAAATCATAAAATATGTACAGCCTGCAATAGATGAGAGAACACGAGTCCCTTCTGGGTAAAAATGACAGCTCCGCCCACTTTTGGGGGAAAATAACGCTGTCATTTGAACGGCGGTCAATTCAAATTCTGAAGTTTTTGCCAATCCGGTCAGAAATTTAAGGATTTGTGGATCTTCCAGGAGTCAGATTACGATGGCCAGTCAGGCAAACAATTACATTAAGCCATTGGAAATCGACGATCGGGCTCGATATATGGTTCCATTAAAATCAGTAGGCGATCGATGTCCATAGATGAGAGTCAAATCTAGCTGGCGAAATTACAGCCTCGCCTACTGATTTGAATTTAACCATATATCGAGCCCGATCGTCGATTGCAAATGATTGAATGTAATTGTTTGCCTGACTGGCCATCGCAATCGGGCTCTTTGAAGATCAGAAAGTCCACGGTAACTTCAGAATTTGTATGTTGTTTTCCCCCAAAAGTGGGCGGAGCCGTACTTTTTGAAAGGAAGTGACTCATTTATAAAAAAATCTAAAAACCTGTATGTCAAAAGTAAAAGAAATAAAAGTTTGTACAGAAATATATATAAAAAAGCACTGAATGCCCGAAAAAATGTAGTCTGTCATCAAAATAAAATCACAACAAATGCATTATGTGCACTAAAAAAGCTCAGTTTGTACCAGAGTATTTGTACACAGTAGTATAAATACTTTTCTCCGCCTGCAGCTGCACTTTGAATGAAGGACTTCTTCGTGTACCCGAGTATTTGTACACAGTATTATAAGTACTTGTTCTCACCGTGTCTGGGCAGAGGGCAGCCCTGCAGCACGGCCTTGTTGACGAGGATGCTGAGAGCCGCCTTCACCACGGCCTGTTGCCCGGCGCTGAGACAAGTGTTGCTAAGAGACGGTCTCTGCGACGACGTTGAGGATGTAGAGGTGGTTGTCGAGGAGCGTCTGGCCGTTACCCGGGCGATAACAGCTTCCTCCACGCGGGGGACGACCACGGCGTTCCAGAGCCGGGACAGCCACCTGAACACACAGATATATATAAACGTTATTAAAAAGGTCAGAAAAAAGTTTAAGTATAGTTTATAAATAATGTGGAAATATATATAAAATGTACAAAAATAAATAGATATAATCGTATCATTTTTTTGTATTTAAATAGTTTGTATGTCAACATAAGAATAGCAGTTAATCATTTTATTAGTCATAATATAGTATGTTAAAAATGTTTGTTTAAAAAAGATAATAAATGTACACTATGCAATAAAACTATGTAAGAAAATAAGAATTCATACTTTGTATAAAATATGTCGTTATAATATGTCAAAATATAAAGATAATTAAAATGTCGAATTTACTATAATGTAAAGTTTAATTTGCCGCAAAAAATCATCAAGAAGTCATGGTAAAAAAAGATTGAAAAAGATGCTTACTATGCCAAAAAATACTTGAAAACATTTGAATTATGCCACAAAAAAACATTTACTAAGTTTAGTTTGTGATTGAGAAAACTCTTAACATGTCTCTGGATCTTACAATAAACCAAAAATATCTTAAAGTATGAACTGGTCGCCAACTATAACAACTTTAAGAAGATACGAATGGGTCGGGACAGGAGTGACATGTTCCATCTGTGCTGGTTGTGTTTACAGGATGCATCAGAGACTCACCTGATGACGGCATGTGTGCTGCCGGGCAGAACAGGACAGGACAGGAAGAGCTGGGGACCAATCAGAGCCTCAGGGGTCCCGAGACGAGACAGACAGGCGTTCAGCTGCTGCCACACGTCCCTCACCCACAATACAGAGCTCTGAAGGGGGGAGGAGGGGGAGGGGAGACAGGACCCCGTCTATAGGAGAGAGGAGAGGTTTTTAAAATCCCTTTCATTAAACTATTGCACTTTCAGCCATTTTGACCTCATCCCTTGAGGGAAGGAAACAACAAACAGAAATAAAATACAGAAAACACACAGCCAATAAACAATCATGAGAGGAGGAAAGAGGAGAGAGGACAGGAGAGGAGAGAGGAGAGGAGAGAGGACAGGAGAGAAGAGAGGAGAGAGGAAAGAGGAGAGAGGAGAGAGGAGAGAGGAAAGAGGAAAGAGGACAGGAGAGGAGAGGAGAGAGGAAAGAGGAGAGAGGAGAGAGGAGAGAGGAAAGAGAAGAGAGGAAGGAGAGGAGATAGGAGAGAGGAGAGGATGTATCTGTTCTGCTGATTTACTAACAATGAAAACTCAACAGCAGGGAACATCTGTCCTCTGCATCTGGACCCCCCCCCCCTCACCTTGTGGATCAGCTTCCTGCGGAGGTGTCTTCCCAGCATGCCTTGCAGCGGCTCCTGATCCCAGCGCAGCGTCACCCAGCGGAAATGCTGCTGCAGCCTCAGCTCGGGGCCCTGGAGGCGGGGCCTCGACAGCGTGCCAATCAGGAAGCTGCTCTCAGAGAAGTGGTGCGGACCTGAGGGGGGGGGGGGTTAATAATAACCTGGTCACTATCCATGTTTTATGCTCTAAAACTCACCCCTTTTTCCCATCTTTCATCAAACTCTCTGTTATTTTCTCCTTTTCTTACATTTCATTTACTAGATTCTTCCATTGTCAGTTGATTACATTACATTGCATTTAGCATACCTTTTTGATTATCTGGTTTTATAAGATGACATTTAGATGCAATATAACTTAAAGTCACATCCGTTAGAGAAGGACGTTATGCCGTCAACAAACCGCCAACATACGATAATGTGCAGGTGCAAGTACGAGTGAAAGGATACCTGCAGTCGAACCTGTGTTCATCTGAATATGTGATATTAGCAGCAGTGTATTAATGTGTATATGTGATATATGATGTACCTCTATTAATGTGTATATTAGATATTAGCAGCAGTAGTACCTGTATTAATGTGTATATGTGATATATGATGTATTCATCTGTATAGTATATATTAGTAGTAGTACCTGTGTTCAGATGTAGCGGAGCCCCAGACCCCCGGCTGTCCAGGCTGAGGCAGAGATCTCCCATCAGGCCGCTGAGAGACGAGGCTCTCTCCAGACCCTCGAGCAGAACCAACACACAGCGAGAGCCAGACCCCCCCGCAGGCACCAGGAAACCTGCAAAGGAGGAGAGGACGTGTTATGATCGATGAGATGATGGCGTCATATTTTCTACGTCATATTTTACATGTTTTGTGACGTTTTCAGTGACTTTGAGACTGATTAGTAAACTTGTGTGTGTGTGTGTGTGTGTGTGTGTGTGTGTGTGTGTGTGTGTGTGTGTGTGTGTGTGTGTGTGTGTGTGTGTGTGTGTGTGTGTGTGTGTGTGTGTGTGTGTGTGTGTGTGTGTGTGTGTGTGTGTGTGTGTGTGTGTGTGTGTGTGTGTGTGTGTGTGTGTGTGTGTGTGTGTGTGTGTGTGTGTGTGTGTGTGTGTGTGTGTGGTTGTGTGTGTGTGTGTGTGTGTGTGTGTGTGTGTGTGTGTGTGTGTGTGTGTGTGTGTGTGTGTGTGTGTGTGTGTGTGTGTGTGAGTGTGTGTGTGTGTGTGTGTGTGTGTGTGTGTGTGTGTGTGTGTGTGTGTGTGTGTGTGTGTGTGAGAGTCAGTGTGTGTGTGTGTGTGTGTGAGTCAGTGTGTGTGTGTGTGTGTGTGTGTGTGTGTGTGTGTGTGTGTGTGTGTGTGTGTGTGTGTACCACAGCTGATGAAGGTCTCCAGCAGCTGCTCTTTGGTCAGACTCTCGTCGACCTCCACCCTCACCACGTCACAGCCGAGCCCCCCCACATCCTGCTTTGACTGGAGGAGAGAGAGAGAGGAAGAGGAGGAAGAGGAAGAGGAAGAGAGGTGAGACGGGAGCACGTTGCCATGGAAACAAAGGAAGTCTACTACTACTACTATTACTACAGTTGTGCAGCGGGAGGAGAATGTGAATGAGAGGAAGCTGCTAGATCTCTCCTCTATTTCTGTATAACTGCTGAAATGTATCAGTATAACACATATACACAATTATAGGTTATTAATAAAACATTCATACTAATTAATTAATTAAAAATAAATTAACATGTTAAGTCCCTTAGCTGGCTTCTTTGTACTAACTACATATTATTCCTATAACAGATCCTACTCCCTTCTCTTACCTCCTTCATACTGTTTAAAAAAACATTGTGAGATTATTATATAGAATATCAATGAAACAAAAGACAGTTAATCCCTCTGAGTCCTAAGTGATGGCCACAATACCGGATCATAACTTTTATTTATTTATTTATCTGACCGTCGTGAAACATGCAGGCTTGTTCAATTGGAATAAAATCAATGGGAGAAAATATGAATTGTATGAACAGTGTTTAGATTTTGTGAGTGAGTTATCCCGACCTGTAGATGCACCGAAGCAGAATGGATTTTCCTCTGCTTAAGTTATGTATGAAAGTATTCATGATAATCAAAACAAATACTGACATGCAAATAATGTTGTGTGCAAGGCCTGGAAGTCCTATTTTTATTGCATTTGTAGAATGTATTTAAATGTACATATGCCTAGATAGTATCCCTGTCAAATAAATAAAGACACTACTTTTGATTAATTCAATTCGCTTATGGGAGCAGGTGAGGAAGAATTTGCCCTGTATTCTATGATGTTTTAAAGGTGAGGTATCATGCTATTGTTAGGCAATAGCATAGGTCTCAGATGTTTAAGAATATATAAAAAACATGTCTATGAAGTGTTTTGCTCAAAATACCAAACAGATCACCCATTCTAGCCATGCCTCATATCCCTCTATTTCACTTCCTGTTTCAAAAGTGCTGATTTGGGGTATAAAGCTTAAAAAACAAAAGAGGAGGGGTCTGAGCTCATGCGGGACCCGGCAGCTACTGTCTAAACTAAATGCTGCCGTGATGAAACGCCATATCATGGATTATCAAGGATTCTCTCTGAAACAGTATGGAGCTCAAAGGCTTTCTCTCTTGCCGGTTATACCACAAGGTGAGTTCCTTTTTACTTCCTGCTTCTTCACACACATGCTCTCCAGTACAGGTTAGCTCTGAGTGTTAGCGATGCTAATGTAAACACCGACCATATTACGTCCAAAACAGTCGGGCATTGTTTCTGATAGCAACGTTTCTGATAGGGCCGTGGGTCCACATTTCAGATATTACGTCATATCGGACGCAAATCTGGATCAGCTCCGTTGTTCCCCCGTTTTTAGAGATTTGGGTACGGAGGAAAAGAGATAGGGTTTTATTTTCTGACGCTGCGTGAGTTATGTATAAAAGACATCAAAAAGTGCATTTTGCATGATAGGTCCCCTTTAAAGGTTTTATTGGTAGCTATTAGTGGAACATGTCACTTCCATGTTGATGTTTCTCTCATTTGCATTTGAGATGGATATTTATCTTATGTATGTATTTCTCCATCATTAAAGGCCTTAAAGCTTCCTGGATGAGCGTTTAGTGAACGCACCTTGATGCAGCGAGCCACCAGGTTGGCGATGAACTCCAGACAGCTGCCCTCCAGCCCGTGGAAGATCAGGTTTCCATACTGCTCCACCTGAGAGAGGACAGGGGGGGTTAGTGGATCCAGAACTAGTCCTGCACTGTTATCTGTTTTATTTGTTCTATGTCCTATACAGTGGCGGTTCTAGAACATTTGACATGCGGGGGCAAAGGGGGGGCTAGAGGTCATGCCAGGGTGGCGTGGGAGGGCGGACCGTACGTGGTATTTTATACTGTATAACCTATNGGGGGGGGGCTGTGACATCATCAGGAAGTGAGGATGTGAGCAGGTAGGCTTTTATCCTCAAACCAGCTTCCAGTAATCATTCCCCCACCTGATTAACTCTGGGATGTCGAGCTTTGATTTCCCAGAACAGCTTCTTATTACAGACAGGTTTTTCTGGAGCTGCATCGTATTAATTATTCCTGTGTGAAAGAGACTTTTGTAAATCCTATCGTCTTCTCTGGTCTTTTGAAATGCAGGTGTATAGCGTTTAAAGAAAGATAGCGCTTGTAGTTCTGCGAGGAAAATAGGTCACACCTAGAGGAATTTGCTTTTGGAGCCATTTCAAATGTGGTTCAGTTTGATCAGCGGAAGTCTTTATGATCACAAATCAATGGAGCAAGCTTCCTTTTGCAGCAGCTTCTCTTTGTTTCTGCACCAGACTCTGTCCTCACTGCCCACAGACTGCAACACACACAGTATGTGACGCACAATGTGCAAACACCTTGTGAGTGCATAGGCTGCTATAGTATGTTTAAATGATGGGGGGATCAGAGCCCCCTGCCTGTGAAATTGCATATGAGCTATTCAAGGAGCACGGGATATTATTTAATAACTTTAATAACCTACTTCAGATTGGCAATCAGTATGATGTGGTGTGTGTGTGTGTGTGCGTGTGTGTGTGTGTGTGTGTGTGTGTGTGTGTGTGTGTGTGTGTGTGTGTGTGGGCTTGTGTGTGTGTTTGTTTGTCTATGTTTGTGTGTGTGTGTGTGTGAGTGTCTGTGTGCATGTGTGTGTGTGTGTGTGTGTGCGTTTGTATGTGTGCGTGTGTGTGTGCGTGTGCGTGTGTGTGTGCGTGTCTGTGTGTGTGTGTGCGTGTGTGTGTGTGTGTGTGTGTGTGTGTGTGTGTGTGTGTGTGTGTGTGTGCGCGCGGGCACGTGTCAAAACAGGCCGTGAGTAATGCAGCCTGGGGTTCACTCTCCCTGTGGAACATTCAGAGAAACACACACACACACACACACACACACACACACACACACACACACACACACACACACACACACACACACACACACACACACACACACACACACACACTAAACCTATGGAGTGACATAGTTCTTCACTTAACCCAAATTCAGTCATGGGGAATGGGAACATTTGGCCTGACATAAAGACACACATACTCAGCCATGCTTAAATCCTCGCTCTCACACAAACATGAAACATGCATATTAATCTGAAGGTGGTTTGGATAGTGTCTCACCCATGAAAGAAAAGCCTCCCATGGTGCTGCATTCAGTGTTTAGTAGAGCGTGGAATCGTCCAAACCTCAGAGAAAAAGCAATTCTAGGTGTGAGATGTGAGAAATATGGCAGGCAAATTGTGAGACTGCTGCAGAAAATACAGATGTGGGTTGCAGGCGGCATGCATTATTTCAGAGGCTGCTGTCTCTGCAGATGATTCCTTTAAGCAGTGATGCACAGAACTTAACATCAGGCATCACTAATAGGCAATAAGTGTTACGATTTTCACCTGGCAGCTGATTCGGATAAGACTTGAAAGTAGATTTTAAGACAAGTAACCAGAGCAGTAAGCATTTCAAAAGCCACAGGGGTAAAATTAGTCATTTGTCAAGGTTCATTCAGAACTGTGCTGCTACCCCTAAATACATTTCCAAATGCAAGTGTAGAACGTTGCGCTCTAATGGTGAGAACATTGGCGTATCTTTATGCAATATTGCTTATAGGCTGAGTTTATTGTTCAGCAACATGAAAACACAGGCGCTCACAATGATTAATAATAAAGATAATGTTATAGCAAATGACATAGACACTATACATGCGTACCTGAAAGCATCTGCAGTATATAAAGAATGTATTTCTAAAAGTACGTATAGGAAATAATGCAATATAAAGATTCAAAAAGCAATATGATTTCAAAAACCCTGCTCATATGGTCATTATGTCTGCATCTCAATTATTAATGAGGGCTTCCATTAGCAGACGGAGATGGCTGTGTTCACACCTTTTTTCAAACCTGATTTACAGCTAATTACAAATGGCCACCATGGAACATAAATCTAGCGCCTCTCTAGAGACTCATTGTGTCCTCAGTGGCATTACGGCACTTCCACTAACAGGCCTGCCATCACTATACCGTATGAAGTGGGAGAAATAATGGCTTATAATGAATGGTAAATATCTGAAAATATATATAACTTTGGTGATAGTATATGTCCCTGTTTGTTATTAAGTGAATGTATTCATAAACATCTTCAAGTGATTGCAAATGGAACTAAGTCTGTAAATAATTCAGTCAAATTCACTCTTTTGCACTATTCTGTGATACTTAACGCTGTTACACGGCTTAGTTGAATACTAGATGCTGATTGGTCAATTCCAAACATGTGGTCTGCTCTTCTATGTTAACAGACTGCTGCTAAGGATAAAAGACTGTTGCTAGGATAACAGACTGTTGCTAAGGATAACAAATTGTTGCTAAGGATAACAGACTGTTACTAAGGATAACAGACTGTTGCTAGGGATAACAGACCATTGCCATGATCAAGGGACTGTGTGCAGTCATATCAATACGCAAAAAAAAGTTCCGTCATTTTAACGTCAGCTGTGTTTTTCCATTGAAACACCATGGGATAGATTTCTAATATTTATTTGTATATTTATAGAGAGAACAAAGATGTGAATTGAGGATGGCTAAACTGTCCCCAGAACAGAAAAGAGAAAAAGAACAAGAAAACAAAAAGAAAAGGAAATATGTTCAAGTACAGATAACTGGACGATAGACAAAACATAAGAAGACAGACAGGAAGTAACTTAAGGTTTATTTAGATTATCGTGCAATACGCAGAATAATTAGCAATGAGCCGGTCAATAATGAAAAAATACAAAACCGTCAGGGTAAGCACCTCTTTGTATATAATGATCTGATACAACATTTATTCTTGATTCAGTACATAGTTGTGTAATTTGTCCATCTACTCCAGTGCAATGCACTCTAATAAAGGCACTGTGGGAAATTATAGCATGAAGACTATAAAATGTGGTCGTGGTTTTCATAGAAATTGCTTTTACAAGTGGAATCAAATTGATTATTTATTCCCAGGCTTATATAAACTGTCTGGTGTTTGTTTGCATACATCTGGCTTCTACTGTGCTGCACAATACTCTGCAGTCAGACACTGAAGGCAGTCTGTGCTGTGGTACAGTGGGCAGACAGACAGAGAGACAGAGAGACAGACAGACAGACAGACAGACAGACAGACAGAGAGATAGATAGATAGATAGATAGATAGATAGATAGATAGAGAGACAGATAGACAGACAGACAGACAGACAGACAGACAGACAGAGAGACAGACAGAGAGAACAGACAGACAGAGAGAGAGAACAGACAGACAGACAGAGAGAACAGACAGACAGACAGAGAGACAGACAGACAGACAGAGAGAACAGACAGACAGACAGACAGAGAGACAGACAGACAGACAGACAGACAGACAGACAGACAGACAGAACAGACTATTAAACAGAGAGAAGGAGAGAGGAAAGAGAGTGAGGATGGATTGGGAGAGAGAGAGAAAAATGGCTGCATGGAGCCACAGAGGGCTGCAATATACTGGGATTGTATTGTGCTGAAATTGGTGGTAATGGCAGGACATATATCAGCTTGACACATTCACTGTTACAACTCTTACACACACACACACCACTCACACACACACACACACACACACACACACACACACACACACACACACACACAGACTTTAAAGTTTGCCATCAGAATTACAAATGGGGTTTCTCTGCATGGCTGTCCAGGAATATGTCGCTATTCCTATATTCAAAAATGATCACTTTCCCAATTACTAGACAGGGGTGGAAGAGGTACTTACAGTAAGAAGAATTACCAATGCATGGCAGTCAAAATACCTTTACTGGATGTGTCAAATGTAAGAGTACTCATTCTGCAGGAAAAATCTGGATTTGTATTTACTCAACTAAATGGACTATTTAATTATGTTAGACTACAAACCAACAACTAAACAAACATTTCAGCAGCTTCCATAGCATTCAATTGGAATACTCAAGTTAAGCACAAGTACTTCATTATTGTACTAAAGTAGAATACTTAGTAAATGTACTTAGTTACGTTCAACCACTGTCACCAGATATGAAAACTATTCTCTGCCCAGCTGTTCTCTAAATAGTTGTATACAGTACATTCATCCCTATATCTGTCTATCTGCCTGTCTATACCTAGCCTGTAGACACACACACACACACACACACCAGAGTCAGTAGTGTGTGTAGATGCTCCAGATGGAAGGATGGCCTCCTCTCACCGATCATTGCCCACGGCTGCTCCCTCTTTCTCTCTCTCTGCATCAGCTATCTGTGATTAGAAGCACGCCTCAAGGGAAACACACACACACACACACACACACACACACACAGACTTTCTTACAGTATGGAAGCTTTTTGGCACACACACATAGACACGTTTGTGCTTATACGCTGAATGCCCATACAAAAGCACCACAGAGTGAGTACGTGAACACACACTTTGTCCTGTGCCCTCTGCGTGTCTCGGCCCGTCTATCAGACACGAAGATGACGGTTAATTGGACGATATGTAAATTATGCAGGGTATGTAATTAGGGGCTCTCCATAATGCATGACGGTGAGTCCATTCAGTCAGCTCTTTGTCCGCCGATGAGGAAATATTGTGTTTTGAATGTTGAGACAAGACCGCACAACACCATGAAGCAAAGATTAGGCTTGCTGTTGGAGGCAATTAACCAAAGTGGTGATTAACCATGTATATATGAAATATTCATTGGATGATTACCATGAGGAATTAGGTATGTTGGTAGGCATGAGCAGCGTATCAGTTTCAGATCCACATGGATCAGCTTTAATAGAATATTACAACAGTGTTTAGTCTGGCCTCCAGCAGAACACTTCAGGACATGGATCCGTAGATACTGTTCACTGACGGCATTTTCTTTATGTCCAAGGGAAATACACAACTAAAGGCTGAGAGAAATAGCACTGAGTATGGATGGTTGCTATTCATTTAACTGAAGGAAAGAAGGAAAGAAAAATTCAGATTTTAAGAAAATGCTCCTTTTGTCTGAGGAATATAATAGAAAGATAATTGATTCACAGTTCATACTTCGTATTGTAAAGTGTTGAACATGTTATGTTTATTTCTAAGGATTTCGATCTCTTCACACAACTGTTGCCTGGCAACATCAGTGTCAGGACCTCGACACAAACTGATGAACCCAAATGCACGACCCAGAGACAAAGTATTGAATATTTATTTATACAGTTCAGGTAATAATAATAATAATAATAAATTCGATTTATAAAGCACCTTTCATTCCTCACAGCAATCCCAAGGTGCTACAGGAGGCATAATAAAAACAAACAAAATAAACAAAAGTTTAATCAAAAGCTTTTTTAAAAAGAAAAGTTTTTAAGCCTTTCTTGAAGGCGTCAGTGGTCTGTGGAGTCCTCAGGTGGTCTGGGAGGGAATTCCACAGGTGAGGAGCAGCTGCACAGAAAGCCCGATCCCCCATTGTGCGGAGTTTGGTCCTCGGGGGGGCGAAGCCGATGGTTGGTTGTGGAGCGGAGGTTGTGTGTGGAGGTTTGTGATTTGAGAAGTTCCTTCAGGTATGGAGGAGCGTTCCCGTGGATGCATTGATGGGTCAGTAGTGCGATCTTGTATTCGCTCCTGAATGAGACAGGAAGCCAGTGGAGGGAATGAAGGACGGGTGTGATGTGGCTGTATTTTCTCACCCTCATCAGGATCCTAGCGGCACTGTTCTGTACATATTGGAGCTTCTGAATGCTCCCGCTAGGAGTCCCGATGAGGAGAGCGTTGCAGTAATCGAGCCTTGAGGAGACAAAGGCATGGACCAGTTGTTCAGCACCTGACAGGGAGAGTGTGGGACGGAGTTTTGCAATGTTCCTGAGGGTGTTAGAAGGAGGTTTTGCACAGGTTGTTTGACTGTGGGTGTCAAAGGTCAGATGTCGGTCCAAATCTAACACCCAGGGTGGTATGTGTGGAGAGGGGGTATGTTTTGTCCAGAAAAGGTAATGTGGGTTATGGGGGATGACTGACCTGGTTGGTGTGCCAACTAAATAGCTTCTGTTTTGGAGCTATTTAGTTGCAGTAAGTTTCTCGCATCCAGAACTTTATTCTCCCTCAATGCAGGTGTTAGGATGTTTCATGGGAGCGGTGACGGATGATGGGTGACAGTGAGGATGCATGTGGGGGATAGAGCTGTCTTTATTAGAGCTGTGTGTCATCCAGTGTAGCCAATGGAATGATAACTTTCCTGCTGGCTGGATGACACGGCCAAGGGGAAGAGTGTACCAAATGGTGAACAGATTGGCCGAGGACCGGCGACCCTTGAGGACCCACAGGTGGACAGGGGTGTGCCTGGACCTCGCACCTCCCAAGGGGAGACGTACTCTGTTTTCAGACAGGTAGGACTGGAACCAGCTCAGGCGGAGACGAGAGTCCGATGGTGTCGAGGCGCTGGATAAGGAGGATGTTATGGTCGACAGCTGTCGAATGCTGCAGTCAGATCCAGGAGGATGAGGAGAGATGGGATCCAGTTCAGCTTGCCATCAACAGGTCGGTTTGTGACCCTGACCAGAGCTGTTTCGTGCTAGTGGGCGGAAACGAAACCGGACTGGGAATTTTTCAAAGAGGCCTTTTAATTGTAGAGTAGGTGGGTAATGCCTCTAAAGAATAGGGGTGGAAATAACGAAAGCGTAAGACAAAAGAGGACGTTAATAAAAAACTTAAGCCTGAGAAAATAAACAAACATACAAAACCTGACATGAGAGAAGCAATCCTTTGCCGGTTGAGGCTTGGCACGGCCATTCGGAGGAAACAAACAAGAAGAACTGACACAGGGACAGGGAGAGACAGGACTATTTAACATGAGGTGAGTGGGAACAAGTGGAANNGGTGTAGGGAGGGCACAGGGTTAGGAGGTCAAACTGAAATGCAACACCCACAAAATGTATTCAAATCCCTGATTTGATCGTGAGGATATACACTGTGAGGCAGAAAGAAGTTGACATCACATTAACACACATTCTCGTCCGAGGGGCCAAAGGAGGTCAAATGATTTTCAGAAGGTTAATTCAAAAAGGTTTTGATGAATGAATATACCTGAATAAAAGAAAGCAAACACACAGTGACATGTTCGCAAACAGAAATCTAAAAAGCAAACAAAAAAGGGACGAAAGCTGATGACTCGGATTTAACAACAGCCACCTGCTGGATTCATATTTATTGAAACAGATGTCCCAATCAACCTGAGATCAAGTGAAGGCCTTGTACATGTCAAAATGTTCAAGAAAATAAGCATAAGACAATAAGAAACATGAGTTGTTTAACATTTAGAAAAACTAGTTGGGTATCAATAATGAACGTTAAGAAGAACTTTACCATTTAGTCCATATGTTTTGAACACAGACTTGAACAATTGTAATTTATTATTACAGGGTTAAAAGACATGAGAACACATCTGGAAAGATAATGTTATTTCCATGGCTGTGTTGTAGAGTCTAGCTAACGCAAGCTTGACACCGAACCTCTTGTTTTGACCTTGCAGGGAAGAAACACAGACTTAGTGTATTATCTACAATGTCATTCAAAACATCTGTCAAGCACTGCAGGTGTATTTAAACTGTATTCAGGGTTACATTTTGAGGCTGTTGAGCGGAGAAAACGTTATTAAAAAAATAATTCAGACAATCTGCTCATTTACAATGGATTTTTGCTTTTCTGTTTTGAATACTTTTATGTCACCTATACCGCTAGAATCCGGTCCTCCTATATTTTCAATGTGCTGAGTTTCATGCTCCAAGTCCAAATATGTCCCTTTTTTTTATTTGGATAATCATGTAATATTTATACTCGATAAACAAAAGAAGGAAAACAAACTCCTAAGACAGTAACCCTGGGGTGTGGAATTATACAGTAAACAATGAAAATATAGTTACCATGTCTTAATTGACTTCCGGCAGTTTGCCAAGGCATGCGTTGCGAGATGTCAGACGAAATTAGTGGGAGGACACCCGCGCTGATATGACCACGCCGCAGGTTTTGGAATCCTACAACAGCATCGTAAATCCTCCACAAGAACACCAAACAGTGAGAATTGTTGTCTAAGAATCCCACTCGGCTTCAGTTTAGAGCGTGTAATGTGTGAAAACATGCGTTTGCAAGTGTGTGGGAGATGTGAATCAGTGCAACTACTGTCCAAAAGTCTGGGGGATGTTGTTGTTGTTGCTACTGTTACAGTTTTTCAGGGGTCATTACTCTCCTCTTGGCTGTTGCTGCAACAGAGACTTGACTTGAAGCATTTTGAAAAGTAGAAAAGCGCTCATGACATGTTCCCTGGCAAATTAGGGCCAGTTTAGTTAAAAGCAAATATATAATTATAGAGCAATACAGGGTAACATTTAAAGAAAAAAACTTGAAAAATATTAAAGATTAAAGTCATTACCTAGAAAGTTCAGATATTCTTTGAAATTGAGTAGGAAAATTGGCTAGAAATAATCCCAAATTTACTTAGAGATAAATATTTTAGGACATTATAGAGTAAGGTTATTCTCTCAGCTAAGGTCACAAACTTACAAGATGTTTTGGGGGGGAATTTTCATCCAAAAACAACATCTTTTTTTATTTTTGTTTTGGACCGTTAGACATCACACAACATTTCTTGAAATCATAAAACTATGGGCTTTTTTTGGTTGATTTAAGGATTTATCAATGAAACGAGAAATTAATCAGCAAATTAATTTACGTAAAAAAAGTAGCTTAATTTCTTTTAAAGGAATATGTGCAGATGCCAACCCCATTCCTTACAAATTGTACTCTATATATCACATTAACAATTATATTTCCGACTTATAATGTTATGCATAATCCCAGAGCAGGCCCCTCCTCCTTATTGTGCTGTGAAGGTCGTTCAGGGATTCAAGGTTTATCTAAGCTGTCTAAATTCCTAAATGTAACCATTCTGCTTGAAACTAATACACACAATACACTTACTGTGAATGTGCTCAGAGTCGATGCTTTTTCCTCAAAATGTAATGGAGCAAATGAGTTGCATATGAATGTAATTTGTTCAGATACAGTTGAAGTGCCAGCTTTCATTGGAGCTACTTTCCATTACACACGGAGAATTAGATCACAAAGAATAGAGAGAGAACGTGAAAAGAGCAGAGGAAAAAGTCATTCAATATGACCTCATCAGGAGGAAGAAGCCGACTTTTTTTGCTTTTAATGCTGATTCAACTCACCATGGAGGACTGTTTGCAATATTTGCTGCTCTTGTAGCACATGAATAAAATGACATATTCCAAGTTTTACTCATGAAGGATGAAATATACTTTTGTTCATGAATCAATTCTTGTTGGCACGTGTTGTGTCAACTTTCAAGCTTTCTTTATCTCTCCATTGAGACCTTCCTTAATGGCCACCATAAGAGGGCATTTAACTTCTTGGCAAGGCTCTCTGATTATTGTCGGAGGCGGCAGTGCCACGCGTCAGAATGAGTTTGAATCATTAAAACAGCAAAGAAGATGAATGGAGGTCAAACACTCAGGTCACCGCCTCTTAATCATTCCCTCGGAACATAAATCTTTTCAGGAGAAGAAAAAGAAAATAAGATTTTTTTTAAATGTGATTTTTCAGCTGGATAATAAAAACCCAAAAAAAAGAAAAACTTTAGGGATGAGAGAAGATTAAAACAATGATCTTTATTCAAAAGATTCCACAGATATTTTTCATTCTGTCTTATTGTAGCCAAAAACCTTAGTACACAGATTTTAAGTCCCTATTACATAATCAAAGCACGCTTAAAATCTGTTCAAATAACACAGCATATGAAAGGTTGTTTTCATAGCACCAGGGCTCATTTCTGGGGGAAGTGAGCTTCACATGAAGGTAATAAATGGAGTTTCCTTTTTGAAATCCACTCTACGCCGACCTGAGTGGATGACAACCCCTGATAAGGTTAAACAAATACCACAGCCTATCCGCTTCAGCCCACAGAGCTACTGGAACTCAAAAACAGTGCACACACACTTACTGCACACACACACACACACCAAGTGAATCCCAGTGCTGAGCCACCATCTGCCTCCATCTGTAACTGGTTGTATTCGCTGCTGCTTTCTAAAAGCAGTTCTGATATAGGCAACAGTCACTGCAAATCTCTGTTGACATGTTCAAAGTGTGTTTGTGGAATAAAGCAAACAGTAAAATAAAGAGTACCCACACTTAGTATACAACTTAGTTTAGGACTTTTAAGCAAATGAAGATAAGAATCTAAAACTACGTATATTAGCTACACCAGTCAGTATTTTAACTAATGCATTTCTTTTTCTTTTTTTTGAACCTACTTAAGTGGACTGTGATTCATAATAATCCACCTTCTTTTCCCCTTTGAATACCATATATTTTTTGAACTATTTAAGTTTTAGTTGACTGTAAATAATGGGTAATGGTCTTTTTTTTGTATATGGGCGAAAAGTCAAGATATCACCAAACTCATTGAAATAAATCTTCTTGGCACAATGAAAATCGCTACCGATAACATCCAATGGTTGGGAAGATTTTCCAGAAAAAAACAATCACATCAACCCCATCGTGGGGCAAGAGAAAAGGTCAGGGGTCCCCAAAGTCCATAGGTTTCATCTACGTGTGAAAATGAAGGTCTATACAAAATGTTGTGGCAATCATCCAATAATATTTGATATATATTGGTCTGGAAGAAAGTGTTGACCAGCAGACCAATTTTGCTACCAATAGAGCCATGTAACTAGAATGGTTGAAAATGATTAATTTTGTCTTAATGTACTTACTTACTACAATGGCTAAAGAGATCCAGATGTTTTCTTTGTGATACCTTCTTGGTGTAAGTGTTGTAAAACGCTTTCTCAGGAATATTAGCCAGGGCAAAAAAGTGGCAGGAG
Organism: Notothenia coriiceps; assembly: GCF_000735185.1. Lineage (NCBI taxonomy): Eukaryota > Metazoa > Chordata > Actinopteri > Perciformes > Nototheniidae > Notothenia > Notothenia coriiceps. The sequence continues at coordinate 23,729,324 of NW_011369947.1, read as the reverse complement.
ACACGATGGAAAACATTGAAACGTGACATTTTGTCAGCTGGCAGTCCTACCGATCCCAACCTCTTTATGAACTATCACCTTGTTGAGAAGCACTCTGATTTGGCAATGAGAAAGTCAGAAAAAGGAAGGGAGGGAGGAGGGGCAGAGTTTTCCTCACAAAGCCTGGAGCTGTGACTGTGAGAGAAGACTGTTACGCTATCTTCACACAACCCCCTAGACCGAGGAGGGATTTTATCTCTCGGTCCTCTGGGACTGGAAAAGGCAATAGAAGGTTATTTCCTGAGAAGTCAAGTTAGAGGAAGTGAGGGAAAGAAGAAAAATAGGGGAGAAAGCAGTGGGTGAAAAGGCTTTTTCTGAGTTCCAGCATGGGAAATGAACAGGAGGAAAGGAAACAACCCAAAGCAACAAAAACACAAAGAAACAACAAAACACAAGCCATCGCGGTAACCCTCCGTCCCACCTCTTCACACTGCGGTTTCCACAACAAAAACACCCGTTCGGCTTCTTAGGCGGCTTTGGTCCGGCCTCGGTGAGAGAAATACAGCACATAAAGCATTTGGAGACTTTAATGTCCTGCCTCCTTCATACGCAGCTCTTTCCTTAGTCAAAGCCACACCGAACAAACAGGTATCAAAGGGAAGGTGGGAGGCATCACTTTTGATTGAACAGGAGAGCACAAAGAGAGAAAAAAGCCTTCACAGAGGACCCTGCTCTGGATCTGGGTCAGGCAGGGGTTTTGTCGATCGTCTTCTTAGAGACGCTGGATTCAAAGAGGATAATTCTGTAGTTGATAATTAGTGACGGTGTGGTTTTGATGAAGCTTCACAGATTAGAAGACATGTGCTAACTGGTACAACATTATCAAACCAAACTCCTACAATTTTGTATCTTATTTTATCTGCGTTGGTTTGACCATTGAAATGCTTTTGCTGTCCGTTCTTGTTTATATTTACCAACAAAAAGCTAATATGAAGACTTGTGCAGATGTAAGCTGTAGCCCTTAGCTGAAGCTGTTAGCAGTAGCTAGGTAGCGATAGACGACAGCTTCGATAAAGATTTACCAGAACCTCAAATTTTTTGTTAAAACCTCTGAAAAGTATGGTTATTGGTTATCTTACTATAACAACTTTGGGTAGAGTTCGGTGTTTGATAAGCCGTCAAAGATACAAATCCACACAACAGCTAAGTCTGCTAACGTCTAATATTTTCACACGACTGTTTCCACTTTCACTTGGCTTGCAGTTGCTTTGCCTAAATGCAAACAGTTTGAACCCACTTTTAGAAGTATCCATGTTTTATTCCAGGAGAAAAAACATGTTATGACTAAAAAGATACACTTCAAGTGGGTGAAGGTTTATTCATGGTAAATCTCAATTTGGACTTAATAGGTGGAAGAATATGATACCTCACAGTTTACATATTGCTGTCGATCACTCCTTAACATTATGCAGGGCCAGTTTTTGTAAAGAGTACATGTCCCCCCTTTGATTAGCAAACATGTTGTAAACTCTGGGCCAAAAATACGACCTTACAAATTCCCCCTTGAGGTTTTTTTGTAGATAAAGATTTGATGTAAACTTCTTGTGACTGATTGTGTCACTTGATCTTAGGCTGTAGCCACTTTGTCAAACAAAGCTTATCTTCTATCTTAAAACTGGACAAAGGAATACAGTCAGTGAGAAAAGAACTACAAAACACCGCCATAAATATTGTATAACAGCCATGAGTGCCCCAAAACGGTGACGACATTCACTATCAAAGAACTTATCTATGTTCTCGGGATTTATTTAGTATCGAATTTAACTATGGTTGAAAATGTCACATGGGGAATGATTCTGAAATGCTTGATAAAGAATACCAGGCTATTTTTTGCACCACATTTTAATTTTTTCTGCTGAAGAGCTCAAAGAAATACTCTACAGTTCAGAATATTCCCATGTGGTAGAACTGGTGTAGGCCGAGCGTCTATGAGAATATGTTCCACCACATTCCCCCTTTCCAAATCACCTCACACCTCCCCTCTGCCATATCGAAGCGAGGGTGACTTTGAGCAGGAGATTTACCGTTGCTGGCAGTGGCGGCGAAGAAGATGACAGCGTGCTGTCTCTCTCCTCGTTCATCAGAGAGAAAAATGGACTGGGAGCTGTTGGGCGCGGACAGGACTAAACCATCCATCTCGGGCTGTAATTATGCACCGCCACACGTCTTGTTGTCTTTCTTCCCACTGTGCTGGGACCGCGAGACGGACTGGGTTTACGTTATGGGTCACCTCTTTTTCCAAACACAACATGAACTCCTCCCCTCTGCATAACTGATCGGTCATTAATTAGATAATAGAGGGGGAAAATGGATATGATGGATGTATCTCAGCTCTAATTACCTGGCCCAGTGATATCTATTACAGGGTGAAGTTCATGTCTTGTGCGGGACTGCAAGTAATTATCGATAAACTAGTCAATGGATTCAATATTTAGTGAACAAAATGTTTGGAAAAAGCAAAACAAGTCAAATGTATAATCCCAGAGCACATGTTGACAGCTAATAAATTACTTGTTGTGTCCAAAACCAAAATACATCTCATCTACAATGACATAAAACAAAGGAAAAGCATCACATTCTAACATTTTAGGAGCTGTATCAACCATACTGTATGTTTGACCTTATATCCTTTTAAAGTGACTTTAACTGCTCAAAACTGTTTCTGATGATTGATTAATAAATGTAAGATTTTCTCAATATTTCTTTTTAGTTTGTTGTGTAATAAGTAAGTCTAAGAAAGTCTTAGCTTTGCTTTTTCTTGAAAACATATCCCATAATGTATCCACATTGCTCTCTTGTGACATTTTCCTTTTTGTCTTTGAAAAATTACCTATTTTTATAAGATGCATTGAGGGGCAGTGCACACAAACACCTCCCTTGCCTGGCCCCATATCCCTCATGTATACTGTACTGTATGTGACAAGAGGCTTTAAAGACTCCTCGACGAGCACTTTTTACAAGGCTGAGACACTGCACTGCTTCACGAGGCCTCCGCCTCTGCACACATTGCCTCGTCTGTGGCCCCATTCATCGGTGCAGGCTTACCAGCCATTTATATGTCTTCTGTCACACTTTGGAGGAATTTTCCATATGTTCGATGTGTGATTCTGGAGTTGTCAGTTAACAGAAAAAAGGGACGGAAAGGGTTCTTTTGCACGGCTGCTTTTTTTCACACAAACCCGGCTTATAGTTTGTTTCACGCGAACAATGAGCAGACACCGTGCGGAGGCAGACAAAGGCCCAAGTCAAACTGTATAGGAATTTAAATAGAGCAATCCCATAGGGTCCGCTCTCTGTTTCCCCCCCACTCTGGAGCACAGTGTTTGGAAAGAGGAGAGCCAGAGAAAGAAAACGAGTTAAAATTCTGTCATGCAGTCCTGCTCTGCATCCCACTGTGGAAACATGATTAGATATGTGCCGAAGTCCTTGTGCATACGTTATTGTCTCCCTGTATTATGGCTAATCTTCTTTTTGTCCACTTTTTCCAAGACATAAGAACAATGTAAAATCTGCTGCTTTTTTATTACAGCACTTTTTGCTTTGGATGACTCTTTTGAAATGCGACAAAGATATGTTAAGTTGCCAGGATTGATATCTGAGAAAGATAAGATAAGATTCTCTTTATTTATACCAGTTTGGGAAATCTGATACGAAATTCCAGTTTATTTTTTTGTTTTCTGCAAAATATGTGGATGCACATGCTGCGTAAAGGCATTCATAGGCTTCCATAGCTTTGAGTCATCACCCATTTACACAGAAATTAATGTAGAATCTAATTTCAACCAATAAAATCGAAATTGCCTGTAAAGAGTGCTGTAAATAATCCATTATTCTAACACTATACATGCAATTTGTAACACATATAAGCTACTTGTGCGTGATATACTAATTTACAATATGCAATGAAAAGTGTGAATAAATTATGCAAGCAAACAGAGTTGTTGGTAAAGCAAGAATAAAAAAAAAAAAAACAAAGCCCCTTAGAATATCTCTACGGTCTAATTTCATTGTTTCCAGACAAAACAAACCAAATTTAAAAAAAGATTGGTCCGGCTACCTCCCATGTGCTCACAGCAGGCGAGCGCGAGAATAACAGCAGCAAACCGCGGCCTCCCTGACACGTTTTCTTTTCTTTTTTCATCTTTGAAAATTAAATATTCTCTCTCATCCTTGGTGTGGAGCTATAAGCGCTTCAGGTTGGGAGGGGAGGGGAATCATTTCTTCCTCTCTTTAGGAAACTAGATATATTTAGAAATAGGCACATTAAAGAATAAAACCCCCCACAACTAAAGATGGAGAAAAACAGTAGATTGGAATCCCAGCCCGGATAAGTCACATTAGGAAAAAAAAATAAGAGGGAAGGCTACTTATACTCAGATGGACCGGTTAGTCTTTAAGTGTTGAAATATTTACAGCAATGTCGGTGCAGATGCTTCAATTATGGCTTGCTCTCTCGGAGCCTCTGACAGACTGTTTGTCATCTATATCACCCTCCGAGTAAATCTGTAAATAACTGTTGAGCCAGCTCGTTGAAATCATTTTGAGGTCATGATGCTGATGTGTGTAATGGATACAACCCTGTGTTTTTTTTTGTCCTAAAATGACCGCTAGAGATATTTATTCGCCTTAAGCACATGATTTATTGACTGGTAACAAGCTCAATAAATAAAAAAACACCATCCTGATCTACCTGCAAGGGTCTCACCAGTTCCAAAAAAATAGTTTCTATCATCTTCCAGACTGTCAAATAGTAAAGGTTACTTACTATTCTTATGTCGATAATGAATGACTGCAGGTATTTCTTGTTACTGTTACAGGCATACAGGGAAAAACATGCTATCTGATGTATAACAAAAGAAAAAGAGAAATGAAAGAAAGCATGAAGCACGTGTATGCTATGTGTATTTTGCAGGTCTTGCAGACGTTCTCCACTGTGGACGTCTCTGTCCTCTGGCAGCCCTTATTTGGTTTCTAATAAAACTCCAGCATCTAAAGCGTTGGGGATGACCTATCACATTACATAATTCATGCATGAAGCTTGTGAATAATGAATGTTTCTGCCCCGGTTGACGTGGTGCCAGAGGTGGAACAGCACTGCTCTGTGCCCATCTCTGCAAAGCAAACACTCATGCCACAGGTACTTTTATTATTTTCTCTAGTCCTACATGCTTGGGCCGTGGAGCGCAAACACTAAATAATGAGACATCGACAAGACACCATGCTGTTTTTCATTTATGTCTTGTTGTTTTTCCCCTGTCAAGACTTTTTTTCTATTGAGAAATCATGGGTATGAAATTTGCCTCGCATAAAAAACTGAGTCATCCTTAAATCTGTGCTGCTCTTCCCATCCGACCAACTGTCCATGTTAATGTTTTATCAGGCCTTTTAGGTTCATTCATCACCCTCCTTTGTGTGGCTGCCAATGAGGCATCAGGCCATGGGAACCCAGTGTTTCTAAAGCTGCATGTGCTTTATTAATACACAAAAGCTGACGTGTTTGTGCCCTGAGAACCTACAAGTGAGGAGACCCGCGTTAGAAACATACCGAAGCAGTAGTCTGAGCCACGGTTGGTGTCATTAGAAGCAAAGCAATGGACCCCTAAACTAGCCTGGGGCTGCTCATCAGTACTTGTCACCATGCTGGCTTCATTAGTCACTGTCCAGATGACAGGGGCTCTTGTAAAGGATATCTCACCCCCTGCCGAGAGCCAAGTGTCCTGGCAAATGGGCCGCTGACCTCCAGAGCGTCTCTGGTCTTGCCGATGAGAACAGGCTAAGAGTGAGATGAGTGCGTGCGGACCGCGGGGCGCGGCCGGGGCCAGGGCCTCTCCTTTCTGGTCAATCCCGAGAGCTGACCTGCCCCTGACCTCATCCGTACAATCAAGTTAGTCGACTGGTGACTCCTTCACGCTCTGATGAAATGGCAGATTCCCCCCTAGAAGAAGAGAAAGGGGGGGGAACATTGTCTGGGGACCCCTCTGAAGGAGAGTGGGATACCGAGCAGTGACATGCTAATCCGCTCGGTTGATGATTAGGAGTGGTGGGGGGATGGAATGAAATGATGAGGGGGGAAAAAATAATTCTTGGCAGGTTTTTGATGTCTCTGCCTTTTGATTCGGTCTCTCTGCTGTGCTTTGGAAATGACAGCAGCTCTGTCAGAGTAGAGGTATCCGTCCAATGTGTGGACATGTGATGGGTGATTTTCGCTTTGATGTTGTGGTTCTGCCCTGGATCGTCAGTGAGGCGCGATACACAGTGCGCTTCTTGATGTTCATTTAATGCAATTATTTACAGTATACGCAAATTCACTGACACTGAATTAGAAACACTTTGATGATTGGATAGAATCATCAGCTTGGAGTGGGCGTTAGGATGCTCACTTGTAAATTATAGATCCAATACAGGCTCATTATATGGCCTATTTGCTTTCCTAAGGGATTTTTTTTTTTTATGTCTAAGGTTTGTATATTCTGGAACATGCAATCTTGCATTGAATCAAACAGCAAACCAAATATATGTTTTTAATAGTAGTTTTTTTTCAATGCCAAACAGCAAAGGCCAGACAGATTTCTGAAGAATGATCTGATAATAAAGTGAAATAAATCTGGCTAATATGATAGTTAATTGGAAGTAGGAACAGTTATACTCAATACAAGAATGGATTCTAGAAACAAACGATTGAAAGTGTCAAGTAGCAAACATATTGATGAGGAAAATGAGGTATGTTGTCTTTCGAAATGGACACATTCAGAAAAGGTGTTTGTTTAAATTCCTCCACTGTCTTTGTTGAGAGACATATCAAACTTCAGGTTGAACAGACCAATTACAGCTCAATCTGTTACAATCTGCACAATGAGAAAAGCGATTGGACAGAAGGGGACCAAATTTCTAGAAACTAGACTCCAAGTCACAGAAAATGTTGTAGACATTGTCAAACTACTTTAAAAACCAAATAATCTAATGACTATGGTAAAGGGGTTGCTTTTTCTGAAGACCTCACAGAGAATGATCACCTGACTCACACGTTTTATTAGATTCAAACTGTAATCAAAACATTTCCATAACCTCGACCAGATCTTGCTTTTGTTGCCGGACCATAACCAAAGGTTCATGTCCAGCGTATCCAACCTTGGATTTCGTAGGTGAGAAACTTAAGGTTAGGCTTTGACCAATAATGGTTACGGTTGGATGGGTCGTTGGGTAGCCAGTCTTGCAAAGTCCTGTGTTTGTTTGTTTTATAAGTTACACAATATTCCCTTTTTTCTTGTTTGCATTGTTTCAACTGAAGGGCTGCGATAAAAATTTGAAAAATTGATTTGTTGATCCAGCTTTGCAATACATGATAATGGCCTACTAAGCCAACTAGAGGGTAGAGTAGGGCCTAATCACCTCAAATCTACGCACATGATAACAACTGATAATGGCCATTATATCTGCTGATAACCTTGGTAACAGGAGACTAATAATGTTGACATAGATGGGAAGCTGTGATTGTTTGTAATTGAGAAAGAAGATATTTCAATCTTGTGCTTAAGCTGACACTATAAAATACACAAAAAATGAAGAACGGTTAGAATTCTAACTCTTACTAGGCCTTCTCTCCAGATGTTAAAAAGCTAAAGGATTTGTAGCAAACAATGAGAAAAGAGAGCCAAAGTGACACAATATATACCACATGACAGCAATCCATCAGATTCACTCATTCATCACATCAGCACAATAGCTGACTTCACCCACTGAAGACTTCCATATGGTGTGTGATCTACACACACACACTTACACACACTCAGCAGACTGTACTCTGCCCAGGAGGTACAACACGCTTTAATGTATCTACTGAGTCTCGGGAGAAGAAGGCTGGTCCTTTCTGATCATTCACACTTTAACACCACACCCTCTCACATTCATGTGCCCCCTTTGTGCTCGCCACAAACAGTGTGTTCAATCGCATTATCATTACAGAGCAAATCAGTCATATTAAGCCTCCGCGCTGTCACTTGTCCCGCATTCTCAGCTGTGCGCTGCCAAGAAAGCGTGGCAGGACATAAGACGCATGTGAAATTAGATTTGCATAAACAGTGTTGCTCCATCACTTATTCATTTTTTCCCCCCTCAGCTAAGAAAAAGCTAAATGAAAGATGTTGGCTCAAGACATCCCTCTGGGTGCATCAAACAGGTGTTGTTTCCGCGGTTGGGACTTCATTAATGGGATTATTGTAGTAATGACATGATGACCTCATCATGCTTTCAGACGTAGGGGTTGAGGCAGGGGGATTGAGGGTAAAAAGAGTATTCGAGCAGGTGGTGGCTCCTTCACAGGTCGTTCTATTCTAAATCATTAGGGCTAATGGTGTTTTTCAATGCGGGAAGGAAAGGTAGGGGGGAAGTGAGTCACAGCTGTGATCAAACCATCAGATCCTTAACGTTCAAATCCGAAGAATACAGGACTCAGGATGTTTGAGTCATATTGCTTCGATTGGCTTTCACCTTCTACTTGTTTTTGTACTTTCTATTTGGCATGCTATTAATATATTGTTAGGTGTTTCATCAGTTTTTTAATGGATTGGCTGGAGTACAGTCATTAAGGCTCTTCAGCTGTTTTCTATGTAGTGTTGAAGAGCCATTGAGCCATTTAAAAACACCCTACAGTTTCTGTTTACACACTTATTTTGCAGATGTGAGTTTGTTTGTTCTAATTTATTCTCAACATTATATTACATAAGTACATTTTCTATCAACTTTTCACCGCAGCAAAGTATTTCTTTTACATTCCCTTTTCAATATCATGTCCAAAAAGAAAGCTTGGAATCACAGAATGGCTTATGAATAACACAACAATGTATATTGATATCATTTGGCGTTTTATTACTACCCATTTTGGCTTTTTGTTTGACAGTTTGGCAACTCTACTGTCATAAAGCGTAATAATAGAAAAACAAAATCTAAGGGCTTTAGAACTGATTAATGCCTAAAAAGGTTCACATGTTACATTTCCCAACAGAGCATTTATAAAGCATTGTTGGTGCTGTTTCCTGTCTACTGTATGTCAACAGTCGGACTTCAGTAGCCTATGAGGGATTGCATTCCAAGCGTGAAGTAGCTGTGAAGCTACATGGACTCCAGGATACTCTGCAACTTCTACTGGTGCTCCATAGAGAGTATCCTGACTGGCTCCATCACGGCCTGGCACTGCAGCTGCACCGCCCTCAATCGTAAGGCTTTACAGAGGATGGTGAAAACTGCACAGCATATCACCAGGACGGAGCTGCCATCCATGGAGGACCTTTACTCCCAGCGGCTCAGGAAGAAAGCCCACAAGATTATAAAAGACCCTCATCACCCCAGCAACAAACTGTTCTGTCTGCTGCCGTCTGGCAGGTGGTACCGCAGCATCCTAAAGACTAAAACCACTAGACTCTGGGACAGTTTTATCCCACAGGCAATAAGACTGCTAAACACCTGAGTTATGTTAAGTGCCTTGATAAACATTCATTTGTTTGTCATCTTGCAATCTACTTATTTATCTAAATAGTTATCACCGTAATAAACCGTATTTCATTTAATCTTACTGTACAATATTTAATTTATCTTATTCTGTTCTTTTATATATCATATTCTATGTATATAGTCTTCTTGCACTATTTTTTATTTGTATTTTATTATACATGTTGCATCGTTGGAGGAGCTCGGGTCAGAAGATTTTCATTGCCATTTCTGCTCTAGCTAATGTGCATATGACATTAAAAATTTTCACTCTTTGAAACACTAGTATACCTTATAAACAGTGTAGATATATGTAACATTTGAAAAGCTTTTTGGATTCATCAATTCAAATGTTCTGCTTTTTATGCATGTGTTTCAATGTGACAATTCATCAACATACCTACTCACCCGACATACATGCAATACAAATTAGCACAGGTTGAGTGAGTCCTTCAAGTTTGTTGGAGTAAACTCTCAGATGAAGGTGTTCACATATGGGCTACTTTAGTTTATAAGATATGTCAAAACAGTTGTATTGTTGAATCTCAAAATAAGGAGCTGTTGAAATGGGGCTTATAAGCAATTTTTTTTTATGTTAACGTATTGTGCATTTTGGCCGAATACGCCATAAAAAAAACATGAGCCTACAGCAAACTTCGAGCTTTTGAAAGTCACTGCATTGTTTGGTATAATAAACTGATCTTCGCCCACTGTTAACAATGTGGATTAACTTTGTTCTATATGTTGCATTTTTTCCATATCTGGTATATTTTTGCAGGCATGTGTCCAGTTCCATTGTGCCTATATACTCTTAATAAAACATTTTTTAGTCCTGACCTAAGGTTGATGTTTATTGTATGTTAGAATGCAATTGTGATGCTGGTGAGTGTTTCTGGGGAACTGTGTGGTGCCTTCAATTAGGTGCTTGATGTGTGTGGTGTGTGTGCGTGTGCGTGTGCGTGAGTGTGTGTGGTGTGTGTGCGTGCGTGTGTGTGTGAGTGAGTGTGTGTTGGAGGGGAACTCAGTACGGGCATGGGTCAACCCAAGGAGCCCGGGGTCCCTGACATGGTCGTCCTGCTTTGGCCCTGGGTGGTCAGTGGCTAACATGATGTTATCCGGTCGTCCTGGTATGCCGAGGTGCGCATGCCCACTAAGAGGACGCAGCGGCTCCATGTGTGTTGAGGCGCATTATTTGGCAACAGACGCGGCAGTGGGGAGGGCCGAAAAAAGAGGATATCCCCTGGATTTAAAAAAAGCAACGATTTATCGAGGTTAACTGCAGATTAAACATTCCCTGGTCGACCATCGGCGAAGAACGGGCGATAAAGCTACAGAGTAAGTTGTCAGTGGTGAAGTGAAGTTTTTTTAGAGAGTGTATCGAGAGGAGCCTTATATTCGGAGTCGTCGAGAGGAGCCAGGTTTTCCTCCACCTATCTGTGACGATAAAGAAGCTGATGGGCTGTTGAAAAGTAACACTTCTCCGCAGAGCCAAAGGTTGAGCACCGGGTAGGAGAGGGAGGGGAGGGGGG
>NW_011369947.1:23717390-23718253 GCF_000735185.1 Notothenia coriiceps | reverse complement strand
CACACACACACACACACACACACACACACACATCAAGGCCATCGCAGAAGCTCTACAATGGAGAAGCCTCAGGCAAAGGAAAAAAAGGCCTAATGAGAAAACACACATTTACGGTAACACTTTTTGAGTGTACTGAAGAATTGTGTGTGGGAATATGTTAACAGCAATAACTTGTGTCATATTTGACATGATTTCCTTGAGGCTCTTTTCTGCAGATGAACAGCACAGCACCTTGTGTCCATAAAGGGGGTTTTGTTATCAGAGCGGCAAGCTAAAAGGATGCTGTCTGTTGCTAAGATACTAATGTGTCATAACCAGCGTGCTCCTCCCGGTCTGCTCCTGTGATGTCACACTGGTAGTGGTGATGTACTGAAAATACCATTGTAATATTTTCATTCATTCATCTGTGGTTGAATGCTTGTTTTGACTGGCTTTAATACATTAACCAATTTATTCATTGTTTGTGAAAAATAATGGATGACAATTAATTAGAGATTGTACTGCCCCTCTCATAAAATGACGTCTTAACAATTAGACACACACTATCTGTTAGCAACTGCCATTAACAGACACTATCTACAAAAGTAACACTTGATTCTACAATAGATTATTGAAGGTGTTACAGAAGGATACACTGATAAGTTTATTTATTTCCTTGCAAATTAGTATGTTTTAGTTAGGGCTTCACAATTAATCAACATTTTCACAACATGGACTAGTGCAATATCCAAATCACAGGAAGCATTAGATTTGTTAACCACTTACAGTAATATGTGTTAAAATATCATTTTGAATAAAGTAGTGTGGATCTACAGAGATATCCAGGCTTACAAATAGCACTCAAAAAGATTAATGGTAAAAAG
>NW_011369947.1:23688107-23717380 GCF_000735185.1 Notothenia coriiceps | reverse complement strand
GAATTATTAATATTTTATATATCATAATCTCAATATCAGTTGAAAATAACCACAATTAGTTTTTTTTTAAATCATGCAGCCCTCATTTTGTTTTGATCAGGTATAATCACAAACATGGATGTTACTTAACTTTTAAAGCTGTAAGCGGGGAAAAAACATAATTTTAATACATTCCAATGGTAATCCAAAAACTGCTGCTGATCCGCTTGGAATACTGCTCTGCACCTGGACCTGCTATTAAAACCATATCACCTCCCTTTTAGTGTACACTATTATACAAACACCAATTGCACTATGTGAGAGTGGAGCAGCAGTTACTGCACTGAGTTTGGGTCTCTGGGTGTCCTGACCCTGCTAAAGACATCCACACCCATCCACACTCTACAGTAGGAGCAGGGGCCAGGCTCAGTGGGGCTGACAGACGATTAAAGCAGCATGGAAGCTGCTCCATACTAGTTAATAGCACAGTGACGAGTGAGAAATAATTTTAGAGAATTTAAACATAAAACAGGTTCAAATAAAAAGCAGCAATTCTGGTTCGAAAACAAATGCACTTTTGTTTGTTGCCTTTGTCACAATTTCGTTTTGAACGTTTTGGTTTCAGTCATTTTGACAACTCAGGCGACTAAGCAGCCACTCTGTTTCCCTCTAACAGTAAACCACATACCAGCTAACTGTTAAATATCTACAAATGCATATAAATGAGGTACAAAATGAAGAAACTGATGTCACACTCACCTCAGTAAATGACGTCAAACTTCTTTGCCGCTTTTACAATTTCTTTAATTTCTGCCTTCAGTGTGCAGCAATTTTATTTTAATTTTCCTACCAATGAGTAAAAAAGGAAGTTACGTTTGCCATTTCTATTCATATTATGTTGGAAGGCGCAACAGTGTGTGATGGTAAATAATCCTCGCAGCCACCTGGACGTCTCTCTCTGCCGGCAGCGCCACTGATGGACCGACCTGCGTGAAGCTCACAGGACTAGTTTACGACCGGAAGCACTGCCAGTTTCCCTTACAAAATAAAAGCGTTGCTTTAAAACACATGCACAACACTTCCGTCTCCAATGTTTTTTTAGGTATTACTAGTACTAGATATACTTTTTGTATAAGCGTTAGTCTTTGACTGTAGAGTTTAATATGCATACCCTTTAATGTTTTCTATTTGCAAGCCTACTCTTAATTAGTTAATTAGCTTGTGTAATTTTATATTCAGTACATTTACTAAAACTCATTATAGAACATATTGTTACCCTATGGCATCCTCTTGAGGTTAATAAAAGTACTACAACCAAAATACATCGAATGCTTTTCAACACGGTTCAGTTACTTCTCAAGTGGTGAAGTATTACAGTTTTTTTCAGTTGCTAACACGCAAACATTTCACATAAAGCATCATTATTTAAACTCACACTCAAAGAGCAAAACCTGAGCTCAAATCTCCAAAACTCTAAACACATTTTCAGCTCTGCACCCTATTTGCATTTCAACTTGACACTTTTTGTTGTGTCTCGTCAAATGTGTTGGTTATGTTGTATTTTGTCTCTCATTTCCTGTTTTATTTTGTATATACCTCTTGTCTTTAATTTCCGGCCCTGTTTCTTCCTCCCCTCGTGTGTTTTTCCCGCCATCATCAGTCTCTGCCCCGCCCCTGATTGTTTCCACCTGTTTCCACTCACCTCATATTTAAATAGTCCTGTCTCCCCCCTGTCCTGTGTCAGTTCGTCTTGTTTGTTTCCATGGATGGTCGTGCCAAGCTTCAACTAAGAAAGGGTATTTTCCAGTCAGATTTTGTTAGGTTTTTTGTAAGCTTAAATTAATCTTAAATTCTCCTTTTGTTACACTTGTTTTTTCCTCCTTGTGAGCATTTCATGTTAAATCCAGTACCTACTATGTTAAGAGGGAATTTCTGTTTTCTTGGAAATTAAAAATACATTTTTTACTACATTCAAGACTGACTCTGGGTCGTGCATTTCGGTTCTCCAATTTGTGTTAAGGTCGTTACACTTTTTGCAAAACACTGCACAAGGTTCTCTAAGTAAGACACAGAAATCTTTGAATGTTTTGATAAGTGTCCCCCCCTTATATACAAATGTGACTTTTTTGATAAGGTTCCCTCTTTAANCTTTTTATATAATGGGGGGGACAACTCTCGTGTCTAGAGCCAACAGGAAGTCGACCATTTTGAATTTAGGGTGTTTAATCTGATGTCCAGAACTAACTTTTTAGATAAAGGTCCCCCTTATATAAAATATTCACTTTTTTGATAAGGGTCACCCGTTATGTCCGGAACCAACTTGTTAGATAAAGGTCCCCCCTAATATAAAATAATTATTTTCTAGATAAGGGTCCCCTCTTATAAAAAGTTAACTTTTTTGTATGTCCTTATGTCCGGAACTAACTTTTTATATAATGGGGGGGACAACTCTCGTGTCTAGAGCCAACAGGAAGTCGACCATTTTGAATTTAGGGTGTTTAATCTGATCTGCTTCAAATTTGGTCAGTATCATCTTAAAACCATAAGGATCAAAAGTTATAAAGCATCAGTAATGATCTCCAACCTGCTTCAAATTTCTTGAGCTTGACCAGGGTCCCTGCCTCTGGAATTGTACAGGTTAATTATGAGTCATATTATACATAGTGCCACCAGCTGTTAACAGGAAGTCCACCCTATGTGGCAAACATCCTCTGATTACAGTAATGGTCCATGAGCAGAATGTGCAAAAGCATATATACATATAATAAATCGGAAGCTGCTCAAAAGTAAAATATATCAGTAGACAGACTTAACGGTTGAATTCACATGTTCATTATCGCCATGCTGAGCGTAGTCGGTGTCCCAGTCACACAGGGAGTCAGTCAGGTCACATGAGTGTAAACATTTCTGAGCAGAATCTTAAAAATATCCACAAAATGTGATTATATTCAATCCTCCGAGCGCAGAGAGCCTCCAGCTTCCATGCATCAGCAGCTGATTGATAAAAACAACCAACCAGTCATAGATCAAGGGAGCGGGCTAAATTACAATATCATTTCTAAATATAATAAACATTCCTTTTATATTTTACCTGACACCCTTTTATAAAAGTAATAAATAATATCTATAATAAAAAACACAAGCACACTGATTTAAACAGGCCCATGATTAAATCATTATGAATTATGACTGTGGAAAACAGAAATGAATGTAAGCAATTAAGGACTACAGTTCAATCCTATAATAACCATCATTACAAATTGATTGTAGTGTGAAGAAAATGTTCCTTTGATTGATGATGTGGCACCTGCTGCATCTCACAGGATGTGTGTTTTCAGAGTACGCACACACAGACTGCTGCAATCAACAAGCTACTTCTCCGTTAATGTTGTTTGCTATACTTTGCTGAACTTCTGCAGGCGAGTTCCTCCGACTCCTGGGAAACGCACTGTGTAGTAATGTCATCCTGGTGCTCATTTAGTTCCTGTTTGCCCTCGGGTTTTTGTCACTGTCACATTTTAGCGATAATGGAGATGGCATCTGTGCTGTAGGAAGCCTCCAGACAATGATCATGTATTTTGTTTCACTTCCCAGTACATGCAATTTATTTTCAGAACTGCTGTTCTCCTGTGACATTGGACCTACTGACTATATACATACAGCTACCGCAACATCATTTTTTGTATTTGGTGGACAAGCAGACCATTTGTGAAGCACATTTGACTTTGCTGATGTTAAAGGGGACCTATCATGCAAAATGCACCTTTTTATGTCTTTCTTTATACATAAATATGTGTCCCCGGTGTGTCAGGGAACTCACAAAGTGTAAGAAGACAAAACTTCTCTCTTTTCCTCCGTACCAAAATCTCTAAAAACAGGGGTACAACGGAGCTGATCCAGATTTGCGTCCGATATGACGTAATCGGAAATGCGGACCCACGGCAGTATCAGAAACGTTGCTATCAGAAACAATGCCCGACTGTTTTGGATGTAATAATATGGTCTTTGTTTACATTAGCAAGCATCGCTAACACTCAGAGCTAACCTGTACTGGAGAGAGCATGTATAAAAAAGCAGGAAATAATCCTTTCAGAAATAATCCTTGAAGTGGTTTGGAACATGATATGGCATTTAATCACGGCAGTATTACCTGTATCCCGTAGAATTCGGAGCAGGCACAAATTAAGCTCCCCCTCCCCCTTTTTTTATTTTCAAGCTCAGGACCCAGATCAACAATTCTATAACAGGGCTTAAATAGAGGGATATGAGGGGTGTCTAAAATGCATGATCTGTTTGATATTTTGAGCAAAACACATCAAAGACATGTTTTTAATATATCTTTTATATATCTGAGACCTATAATATGCCTAAAAATAGCATGATAGGAGACCTTTAAGCGACTAGTTTAGATCCATGACGTCATTGTCCAACATGACTCAGCGTGACATCGCATCTAAGGAGAAGTTGTCAATGATGTATGGACATACAAAGACAAGTCCTACAGTTGGGGAACAATTGTTGATAGGAGCCATGATGCATTACTCATCTGACATGTCTTACTTCCTACAATAAATGAGAGGAATTCACAAGAACTACCCTCAAATGTCAAGTCAGAGAAATGGACTGCACCCCCAGCTCTGGTAAACTGATCGATAGACCAACTCCAGATCCTGCTGAGCCAGCAGGGGAACTTTCATATTTATGTTTTTGACCTATTGGCAACTCAACTTCTTTACTCCCTGTTAACAAAGACATAACACTTGGAATTTGTTAGATGCTACAACACTCTATAACATATGTTGCTACTGCGGTTCAGGCACAATGTTTACGATTGAAGTATGATTAAACTAAGCGGCAATGTTTGGGTGATCTTAAATAGCTAGCTTCAAGGTTTTTTTCATTATAGCACAATGTCTTTTATGTAAATGATGTTCATTTTTAAAGTATAAGAAATCATAAATCAGAGTATGCTTTAAGACGCCGCTTCCTTTGTGGTTAAAATGTTGCTACCTTGCTACCTACCAATGGGTAACGTCATAATCACTACGTCCAATTGCTATTAACAGCATATGCATTGATAACCTAGCTAAAGAACAACATCAGCTTTAGACATATAGAATGGCCAGATTTGTATTTGTTTCAAGATCTTCCCCATGGTTGTGCAAAAACATGTATCAATCTCAGAGAAGTTGATATCCCGGAAATCCATATATGACACTTGAAGCAGAATATTTCCACTCATCACAGCGGGTGGCAGCATGCAGGAAGGTGTGAAAAAAGGGACTCTCCAGTTCTGGTCTCCAAAGACCTCACATAACATCCGCGTTAACGATGGGAAAGCCGACAGAATCTCAATCAAGTTCTGAACAGATCTGTGTCGAGCTGACAGAAGGACTCTCCCCGCACCGCCACTCCATGTTTCTGAATCACAACCGCATAGATGGTCTTCATTACACAGCAGGATATGAATATACCTGCAAATGCAATATTTTACTGTCTGCATTATTTGTGTTGAATGTCTTGTACCAAGGAGTGCTCATACTTCTCTTGTTCCATACAATCTCTGTATTGTAGTCATTATTTTTATTTGTATTGTAAGCTTTTATTTGCATGCATTGGTAGGTTAAAGCATTTTACTCAAAAATATAAAGTATATCAGTTTTCTTTTGCATTGTATCATGGTTTATGTTTTCAAGATAACTAATAAGTGCATCTCTAAAAATGTCAAACTATTCTTCTAAAGGTGTTTTTCCTCTTTGTACTGTATGGCGGGGCCAGGCTCCAGTGATGCTTAGGTAGCCATTTCCTCCGAAATGCCTCTCCCACCAGTTTTCCTCTCTACATCATCACATTTTTGTCATGCGTGTGGCCGTCTTAAATCACAGCTTGCAGCCATATTTGTTTTTGCACTTTAGCTTTCTTGGGAAGCCTTTGCCCTTCCCCACCTTCATGGTCGTACTTTGTCAATGCTCGTGGGGTTTGTCCCTGCCTCAACAGGGACATGAACACAGATCTTTAACCATAACTGATCATGCCACGGCTGCCCACACAGTGACACAGTTTCATGGTTCATTTAGCTGCCTCAAGGAGTTCCTTATGACTGCTAGTTCTCTCTCCCTGTTAGAATGCAACCTAAGCGAATGAGTTTCCAGTTGTTATTGGGCTGTAGAGGTCAAACAGCAAAGTGTCATCAGATAGCTAATCATCTCATTCAGATATCATTACACTGGGCTAAATCCCTGTTAATCCCACTGAAGATTCAATCAGTGTTCCCTCCCAGGTCAACTCGTTCCCCTGTGTGTGTATGTGCGCTGAGGGGACAGCGAGAAAGGTAATTCTTCATGTTGATAGACAATGATTGTCCTTCAATGGGCCGCCCGCATTCACCGTCTCCTCTTCGTCTTTCTCCTTCTCTCAGTTTGCCTGTCCTATCTCCTCCTCTCGCCTGTACTCTCTGCTCCGTTGGCTGGGGGATTAGCACCCTGCCATGGTCTCTGATTGATAAGGCTTCTGTCAGTCCATCTTAATCTCTGTTGTATGTTTGTGTCATCACCTGCCCTCATCTTTTTGTCCTACCCACAGTTTCAGTAACAGAAGTGGAAGAACTGGTTGAGGCCCGTTTGTATGTGTAAGAGTTGCATGCTGTGACTGTAGAAATGAACACAAATGGCCTTTAATGCATCTGTTGACTTTCACTTTAAGATATGTACGGTAACTACGGGAAATTGCCAGTTAATATGTGGTACTTTTATTGATTTTATTATACGATTACAACTTTTTAAGCTATACATCTTTATATCTATCTTTCTATCTATATATCTATCTTTTCCTGCCTTCCCATCTCACTCTGTTGTTCAGATTAGCTTCATCTATTGCAGACCTACATTTAGGCGACTAAAGTGTCATTGGACGGAGAGAGATGTAATAGGTGGGATGTGACCCTGCAACCCTCTCAACGACAGATGGAACCAATCTCACCAGTACGAGACAGACCATCTATTCATACCCACCTACCGCGGAGTGTTTGTGTGCGTGTAATGATTGCGCCCATCCATTCACACTGCTGCTGGTGATGCAACTCAATGCCTCACTTTGCTGAAGGTGTGTGTATGTGTGTGTGTTTGTATGTGTGTGTGTATATCTTTGAACCTGTGTCTCAGACCTGATATTTTATCACCAGCTCAGCTCCAAAATCCAATTAACTGTCTGGTGGTTGTGTGAATTTGTACCGCCGACTGTAAAAATAATCTTGGATGGTTTGGAAAAAACCCTGTAAATGTTTGGTTTCCCATGGGTGTTTGTAATGCAAATGTTTAGACCCTCATATTGTACATGAATCCATATGTTAGTAAATAAACGGGAGTAGCACAACTTACATTTTATTTATTTTTATCCCAAAAAGCATTTTTTGCAAAATGTAAAATAAAGAACGCCACCACGCTGTTAAATTCTCTGCCCTGTAGCTCTAGAGAAAGTTTATATTGATACTGCAAAGCCTTATGAGCTTCAGCGTCTCCAATAACTTTCTCACACAGAGACACACATGCACAAACAGGCACACACAAACAGACACACAGACACACACACACTAAGTGCATGTCTCCTAGCAATATTTATACATTGGATACACCGCAGCAAGAGGAAAGAGGCAATTGCATTGACTTTAGAGGTAAAACAACAGTTATAGGCTTAGTGTGTGTGTGTGTGTGTGTGTGTGTGTGTGTGTGTGTGTGTGTGTGTGTGTGTGTGTGTGTGTGTGTGTGTGTGTGTGTGTGTGTGTGTGTGTGTGTGTGTGCTAAAACCTTTCATCCATCCATATCACTGCACATAAGAGCTATATTCTGCATTGTGTTCTGCTTGCCCTTGTAGAAGAATACAGTGTATACCTATTGACTCCCGCAGATATAAGCTGCTCTCCACTTCACTGTCATTTACCCTTTTTAGCATGTCTCTGTGTGCATACTTAACGTGTTTGCGTGTGTGTACATGTATATGTGTTTGCTTACATACGAGAAAGAGTGGGACAAAAAGCACATATATGGAGATAAATAATGACCCTGAGCATACACACACACTCAGATGCACAGTTAGTGTTTTTTGGAGGGTGTGATGTTAAATGAAGCGTGAAATGAAGAGTCAGAGATGTTAGAACATTCCTTCCCCAGGGATCCTCTTCAGCGGACTGACACAGACCAGGCCGGGATATATCAGGACGGCCAAAACCAAACCTTCAATTTCACTGTATTGGCATGCCCCCTGGTGGGAAGGGGCATTACCCTTTTTGACTGTGTAATGTGTGTGAGTGTAACTTGAAATATAACACATAATAAAAGACTATGTTATTTTCCACCTTATTTTTGGTTTGTAACATAACAATTTCAGCTGACAAAGAAGAAGCTGCAGAAGTGGTGGTTAGGAGAAGTAATTGTTTTGGATAAGGCAAGTGTGTTGATTTAAAAGTTATCATTTATGTAAGTTGACTGGTAACATTCAATGTGCATTGAACATTGAGTGAGCATTTGCTTCCTCCTGCTCCTTTTCCGACACTAGTATTATTTTTTTTGTTGAATTTATAAATGTTTTTGAAAAGACTTACTGTATAAAAAAACGGTGTTCTACCAATACGGTAATCTGGTTAACAATTTTTTTATTCAAAAAAAAAATCTGTTGGAAATAAGGAAGGAAATGAAATGAATATAAATGAATGCTAGTGTTTCAGAAATATCACCATGTGGACACATCAGGTCACTGTTATATGTCATTGAGTCTGTAAAGTCTTAGTTCCTTAATCAAGTCAAAAAGGTTGCCAGTGTGGTGGCATTTCAAGTTTAAATTGCAAAGCATTTCAACATCTTTAAAATATTTTTCATTTTTGTTCTAATGTAGTGATCTTTACAAAATTGTTGAGCAAAATTGTCTATAATATTCTTGTTAAATTTAATGATTTTGTTTTGAGAAGGTTCTAAGTAAATTGAAATCTTCCAGCTAAACTTCTACCAACCCAACAACGGACATCATAATGTGTTTTGTTTATAATACCATGTTGTTAGGCTAAGGCAATTAGCTAAGTGCTTTGCTGAGATGATGAGTCTATATGAGGGAGCAACACACACTAAAACAGACCTCAGCTATATGAGTGACATACTCCAACATTAAAAGTAAGTGGTATTCCCCTTTAATGGCCATTGTTAACATTATTATCCAAGACTTGACTGCCGTAGCAGGTCAGCTAATTCTATTGGAGACAGCTTCCGCCTTTCTCTCCTCAACCAGAGTCCATTACAATCGGGTCTTATCTCCTCTAATATGCTCTGCTGTTAATGAACAATCAGTCCCGTTAATGTCCTGCTAATTAATGGCCCATCACCCTCTTCAAAGTGGTAATTAAGTGCCAGTTGAGGCGTCTAATTGGCATGGTTTCTGATTGGATCAAGTCACGCTTGACCCTGTGGGACACAGGAAGTGAATTACAGTGTTGTCATCATTGTGGAGAGGAATTTTACAAAGACTGCTGACTTGCTTTAAGAAAAATAACCATCTTGTTAACCTGAGCAGAAGTTCACTTGAGTGACAGTCAGAGGACAAACTTTTAAATCTGTTAAATAACGATGAATGATATAAATCTGTTGTCTTCTACACTTCCTAAATAATGGGTGGAGAGTGGTAACAATGGTGTTTGGAGGTATATAAAAGACCACTAGCTTAGTATGGGAATAGTAACAACGTTTCGAACCTACTCTTAGGTGTAGCAGGTCCATTCTAACCAATATCCAGATGCTGTTGAGTAAAGGATCATTTGCAGCAGGGCGGTCACTAAAAAAAATAAAAACAGACAGGGTTTTCTTATTGCTTCAGCTAAAGAAAAACTCCGTTCCATGTCGTACCAACTGCTGAAACTGCTGCTAAAATGTGTCTTAAAATGACGACGGCACTAGAAAACGCAACAAAAAGCTGAGGGGAGTCTCTTTATGAGACCCTGTTGACAAAACATGTAATTATTTAATCTTATTTGATAAATAAGATGATTATAGCTCCAAAAGGAGTAAAAAGTAAAAAAAGTAAATGTTAATGTTTTTTAAAAATGTTTTTAAATAATGTATGATGCACAACTTAGAATGGTATCCCTTAATGAGGAACAGGTCAGAGATAGCTTGTGGCCAACGCAGTTTCAGTACAAACAAGGCTAGCAAACAAGCTTCACACATGGCTGATGGTGAGCTCCTTCACTAATTAGTTGTACTAAGGGAAAAAAAGACACAATAGAAAAGATTTCAAGGCAAGCACAAATTCCGCTAGAATTACCTAGATAGATTCACATATGGTTGAACGCTGGCTGCGAGCGCCTCGGTTAATTAGTTTTACTGTGTAAAAAGAACAGAAATAGCCAAAGGTTTAGGGCAAAGTTTAAGGCAAGGAGCAGACTCGATATAATACAAGCTAACAGTGTGAGGTGGCAGTTTTCACTCACATATGGCTGACTGGTTGCTTCAAGCTGTTGGATAATGACTAAGAGCAAGGTAAAGAGAAAGGGGGGGGGGAGAGAGGGATAGTGAGGAAAATGAGGCTGAGAGTAAAGGGGGAGGAGAGGGAGAATGGGGGAGAGAAAGAAAGAGATGGGAGGAAGAGAAAGGGGAGATGGGAGTAAAGTGTTTTTATAATGAGGGGACAGAAGAGACAAACACCTGAGTAGGGAGAGGGAGAGGGAGAGGGAGAGAGAGAAGGTTGGAGGCAAATAAAGACTCCATTTGGCAGCTACAGTACTGTACATACACACACACACACACACACACACACACACACACACACACACACACACACACACACACACACACACACACACACACAGACCGATGCACACGGTATACTGCTTGCTCTGAGCAGGTTGGGATAATAAGAAACACAATAAGGTAGTTTTTATAATGAGAAACAACAGCTGAACCACCGATGGCGAGGAGGAGAGTGAAGAGGGTTGCAGGCAATGGACAGCTCCACTTACTGTACCAAACAACATTCTGCACGGAAATAGAAGTTGTTATATGACACCTATACTTACTGAGAAAGAAAAGTGCGGCAGAGGTTTTAATACGTCCCTGACTTAAAGCCTTGCCTCATGTATAATGGGTTTTATGACTGACAATTTACTGATAAATAGTTTATTTACAACTGTGGTGTCAGTTCGCAACACTACAAGATGTAACGTAAAACGGTTTAACCTTAGTCATTTATTGTAAACACTGGCTTGAACTCCTTTCCAGTCATGACCATGTTTTGTTTTTGTCTTAGGACCTGTCACCAAAGAGGTTATCTTATCTGGAAATGTAGAGTAGAATCTGCAGGAAAAACTAATGTTGTTGCTCTTTAATCAATTTAAGGGCTTGGAGATCATTACCAACAGAAAGTGATTCTGAACATTCTTATATGTAAGCATACTTTAGGTGGACATCTATCTTGAGATATTTTACATCAATTGACAATGAGTGTTTAGAAACAGACAGAGGAGAGGAAGGCAGGGGTTATTTAGCATGTGGGTTTTAGAACGTATATGGGCTGGAGATGAACAGGTGTTCACAAATCAAACACGTTACAGGATGTTTTTGTAAATATAAAAATAAATAAAGTGAAGATGGAAAGAGTAAAAGTGGAACATGTAATGATAATCAAGATATTAACAATAAGAGAGTGAGCCGCAGAGACACAGTACCAGGAGCCTGAAACTGAAGCAGCACAATGGAACTCAGCCATCTTTAATTTTATTATTCACACTTTCTTACTGTGACATGACAACATGTTTTCATTGAACAAGGATGCAACAGATTCCTGAAATACTGTATTTTGTAATGAAAGTACAAAACTGAAATAATTAACTCTACAATGTTCAAGGTTCAAGGCTTTTATTGGTCATACGAACATAGCTACAGTGTAGTTATGCAACCCAGTCTCATGGCATTTCGTGTTCACCAACACGATTTTTAATCTATTGATTCGTGTTCACCAACACGATTTTCTCCTTTTTTTCGTGTTGCACAGCACGATTTTAAAAGCAATGTATTTCTACTGGTAATGTGTTTCGTACCTGCAGCACGTCTTTTTCTCCGGTCGGGTCGTGGAAGACCGGAAGCTGTGTGGTTCATAAAAACATGTTCTTACTCAATATCAAGCCACAATTATTGCTTTTATTTTAAATCGTATAATTTCGGACTTTTGTTTCCGTCTGTGAGGAAAATAANTTGTACATCTATACGTGAGAACCCCCAGTGACATAACATATTCCCAATGCTTTAGCAGTAAAGAGTACAACTAAGACCCCCATCACCCCAGCCACAAACTGTTCTGTCTGCTGCCGTCTGGCAGGCGGTACCGCAGCATCCGGACTAAAACCAACAGACTCAGGGACAGTTTCCTCCCACAGGCAATACGACTGTTAAACAACTGAACTTTGAAACAACATCTGTTAAACACCTGAACTGTTGAAACAACATCCATAACATTCATCTGGCTTCTACTTAAAAAATATTTTTAAATTATGTATCTATTTATCTATATATCATATTTCAATAACTTGCATATAGACTCTTATTGCATTATTTCACTCTTTCACTTTTAAAAAAAAAATGTTCCTTTTGTATTACTATTTACTATTTACTTGCACTATTGTTTTCTATTTATCTGTGTTTTGTGTTGCACTGTTGGAGAAGCCTGTGACACAAGATTTTCATCGGCATTACTACACGGTAGCTATGTTCGTATGACTAAATAAAGAACCTTGAACCTTGAAGCTGCCGCGTTTATGACAGCAGTGTACACATGTCGGCAAAATGATGATGCATCTGTAGCCTGAATCAACATAGGAAATCCTGTTTATACTGCGAGATGGCACAGTGATGTATACAGTATGTACCTACTGTAGTATTGTATAGTGCAACTGACACAGCCGTCCTAAATGTTATACAAAAAGTATTTCTGCTACCCTGATTTATGTGAATAGGAAACAGAAACAATGTTTTTCTCATTGGAATGTGTAGCAAAAGACTTCATGCAAGGACATTTTGCACTTCTTGTCTACGCATTTTAAAGGGGTCCTATTGTGCTCATTCTCAGGTGTCATATTTGTATTTTGTGTGCACTGTACTGAACATGTTTACATGCTTTAATGTTCAAAAAGCTCTTTATTTTTCTCATACTGCAGCACCTCTTTTCACCTTCTGTCTGCAACCAGAGCACAGTCTGCTTTGATTGGTTATTTTTTACTGTTGTGATTAGTCAACCGCTTTTAGATATCCCGCTTTTGGCATATCACGTTGTGTTAAAGAGCTAGCCAATAGAAGCATGACGGGTATGCAGTGATGTCACTATGTTCAGGAAGTAAACTAAGGAGTCCAATGGAGGTGTTTCAGGCAGGGAGGAGGTGTGGGAGAGAAACTGCCTCTGGAGGGAACTTTGGGAATGTAGCCTTTGCAGACCATTTACATTCACAAAAACCTAAGTAGCACACTAGAAGAAAGGGAAAAATCAAAGGGCCTCTTTAAATAAGGCAACCAAAAAGTGAGTCCACTGATTGAAATGTTAACATACCAACCAATTAATATACCACATTCCAAAATGATCTAACCCTAACGAAACTAAATATACCAGCCAACCAGTTGTACCTTCAATAGTTTAGCTCTTTGAATGCAAAGTCAGTGTCTTTTTCTTACATGAACACTCAAAGAATTTTGACTGGCTAGACTTGATTGACCATATAAAGTTTTCAAACATTTTTACATCAGTGTCCTCAGCTGGAACCAAGAATAAGAGCCTGACTGACAGCAAGGAGATAAAGCATATGTGTGTTTCTCTGTGAATAATGAGTGTGTATATGTGTGTGTGCTATGCCCATGCTTCTGTGTTTGTGTTGCATGCTTATGCTTGTCTCTATCCATATGTCTGTAAGCAGGTGGGTGGATACATGCAGGATGATTATGCAGGATTGTGCGTCCTTTCGTCTGCACGTGGGTGATTATGAGTGTGTGTTTCAAGCGTAGTGTGTTTCCTCTGGGCAGGGGCAGACCTTGTAGGCTGGGGCTCCAACTGAAGGCTCATGTTATAGGCTGCTGTCACAGTTCACTGAAGGATCCGCTCTCCACTGACAGCACACACACACACACACACACACACACACATACACACACAGACAGACACACACACACACACACACACACACACACACGCACACACACACGCACACCCCGTTTTCGTCTGAAANTGCGAGGGAGTGCGGTCGTCTTTCAACCAGAAGGTTGTGGGTTCGATCCCATCCCATGCAGTCAACATGTCGATGTATCCTTGGGCAAGATACTTAACCCTGAGTTGCTCACGATGGCATGGCCAACGGTGTGTGAATGTGTATGCATGTTAGTTCCTTGACCTAGAGTAACATACACTGCTCTGTATGAATGGGTGTGAATGGGTGAATGACATGTAGTATGTAAAGCGCTTTGAGGGGTCTTAAAGACTGGATAAAGCGCTATATAAGTACAGTCCATTTACCATTTACCATTTACTATCCTTTGCTGCAACACCAATTTAAATGACTACAAATTACGAATCTAGATGCAGAGGGAATGATGCACGATTAAAAGAAAGGAAAGGAATAGATAGAAAGAATGACAAAAACGTATGGAAACGGCTACTGTCATTAAACACTTTTAACAAGAAATCCAACGCCAAAGGCAAATTCCTGAAGTGATCGAGCAGACGAGGAGCAGAGGTCAAGGTTTGAGGTGCAAAGTTCAGAGGGGCAGTTATCAATGAAGACCTCCTGCGAGCGAGGAGCTCCGTAGACAAATAATTAACGAGCCTTTTAGTCGTGCCATGATTCGTGAATCAAGATCCCCTTCTGGCGCTTTCTGATTCGTACGATGTTCAGCACATAAACAAGTACAGAGGGGAGAGACTGAAGCCAACGCTCAATGCTTTATAATGATCAGCAGAGACATTATTCCATGAAGAAGAAAAAAAAACACTACACTTGAGTGCAGTAAACTGTAATTAAAAAAACACACACTGGCTGTGTTCGTAATTGGAGAGTAAATCTTTTTTTTTCTCTCGTACAGTTTGCTTTGGCAGGGGTGAGGGGTGGGAAAGTGGAGGGTGGGCACATGGAAGGCAAATTTCCTTTGATTTGCTTGAGTAAAAGGCCTCGTGGGTGAGATTGGGAGAGAGAAAAAAAGGAGAAAGGAGAGGGAGAGAGAGCTGTCACTTTAAGCCATTAAGTCTCGCTATAAAACTCCTCCAATAAAAATGACAGCTGCAGCCCCCTTTTCTCAAAAGGGGAGCAAAAGCATCACATCAGGAACACAAAACTGGACGGCCGTAAAAAGACAAACTTGGCCAAATGCTTTCGGCGGTGTAATTCCACCAGCTCACTCCCACCACACACACCCCTCCTGGCAACACACACACCCTCCATGTAATACCTTTGTTCCTGAGTTACTGCCAGAAAAGGAATGTCTCTCTCTCCCACACACACACACACCCACCCTGCCATGAAACTCACTTTCTCATCAAAGACCATGAACTTCATTGATTCTGGGAGCAACTGTGTGTGTGTGTGTGTGTGTGTGTGTGTGTGTGTGTGTGTGTGTGTGTGTGTGTGTGTGTGTGTTCACGCATGTTCCCCCAAACACAAGGCACCACACACCTCTTTAGTGGGTGGTAAAAGTAACTGTTCAATATAGTCAATTAGTGGCAAACCATCAAAAAAGAAAGTCTTGTAGCTTAAATTGTATCAAACAAATGTGAATCAGTGATCATGAGAGAAAAACTGGTTAATAAGTTGTGCATGTCACTCTTTAACAAAGATCTTCGGAACGTAACATGTTTCAATAATACATTTATGTTTAAATGACGTCTGTACAATTGTAGTCATGTGTTCAAACAGCCGGAATTTGTCTCTGACAGCTTTACGATCAAAACAATCCTTAGCTCCCTCAATTGGATAAAGTTAAATTCAATAAAAACCAATAAAAGCCAGAAATGTGATCTTTCAACTGGGGAAATGTCATATTTTCTGCATAACAATCAACCAAATAAATTCCAATTTGACTGACTTACAGGCTTTTCTCCTCAAATAAAAAAACTCTGCTTTCCTTTCCTTAGTAACACTATTTATTCCACTGACACACTGTTATGATCCGCCTCATATTGCTCTGACAGGAGGACACACATTCTCCTTTCAATGTCATCCCTTCAGTCTTCATAGCTTTATGTCAGAAATGAAGGCCGCACATCACCATACAGTCCTGAGCATAACCGTGCCAAAGGGTGGCGGGGTGAGGGGTGTCGTCATTACGTCCAACAATAGATCCATAATTGTAAAACGTACCCGCTGCCATTTCAAACAGTTGCATGTCAGAATTTCTAATGTAGCACGACATATTATTACACTGAGTGAGCGGCTAATCGATACGTTCAAGGACTCTGCAGATAGCGGCGTCCTTGAAGTGGCAATTACCAATCAGCACTCAAAGTGGACCTTTGATGGAGCAAGTTTAAATAGAAATGGAGTTTTAAGGGCTCACAGATTATGCGATGAAAAAGCTGCTGACACAGCATGTTGCATAGCTGGGAGGGAAAGATGAGATCCAACACTGCTGGAAGAAAGTGTTCCTCGTCATTTAAAACAATTAAGTGTTGAGCCTTTCACCAACCACAGATAAGGCTGCTGTCAAGTGTCCGCATGAGCCACTCTGGTGTACATTTAGTCCGAGTGAAACTTGAATCACTTTCGGCGCGGACACACAATACGTTGCACCTGTAATAACAGCCCGTCAGTGTGTGTAGTGAGTATTTCTGGGAAGCCATATAAAGGGCGTTGTGGGGCGACGGTGTCAGCGAGCATGGCCCAGTAACAGAAGAAGAAAGCCGGCCCCGGCGTCTCAGAAGTCCCTGTGAATCTCCACGGTGCATACAGGCAGCTGATGATACGTGTCGAGGTGTAATGTGACGCCCTCATGAAAGAAAAGCAGACACAATAACAGGGCCGGCCTGCAGCTCTATGCTGTACTGTAGCTGTGCTGCAGGGGACAAGGGTCTGCTCTGTTCACTTTGACAAACTCAGAGTAGCAGCTCGGCATTAATAATTTACAGTGTGGTGTGCTCGTGTGTGACACTGTGTGTTTAAAGTGGAATTTGAAAGGAGCCCTTAACAAAAATTAGACTTGGCAAATAAGATTGACGGTTGCAAAACACAGTCATTCATATGTTATGTAGATTATGTTACCATTTGAGAATGTGGCAGATGTGTAAATGCCCCCTTTTTGCTGTAAGTCTTTACTTTTTGGGAAAGTAGGCATGAAAAATGTATGTGAAAGTTCCTGCCCCCCTCCTAAACATGTCAAATCACCAAATAAGTCAAAGCTTGTGACTTTTTGTAGTTAAATTGATTATTTGTATCCACACAAAGCTCAGAAACTACACCAGTGTGACCTGTTTTTGACTTAATCTTTAGTTTTAAGAGAGAAACTCAGACTGTCCTCAACAAGTCAAGCAGCTTCATTTGAGCACAATTTTATATACATTTTTTTTTTTTTCCACTTGAGCACATTTTCTAACAACTTAGCAACACATGCAAGGACAAACGGAAGTAAGTTAAACAAAGTCACGTGAAAGACAACAAAAAGCTTTAAAAAGGCGTCCATACATATCTTTAACATTAAGCAACGTTGTAGCATACCAGGTGACTAAAACTCATACAACTTGCACACGGCACTAAATCTAGCTTAAACATGCTAAAAAAACTATTTAAAAAAGGCAACTGCTCGTACAAGTTCAAACTGCTTTTTTCTGCAATTGTGTTTACATCAAGTCCCTCTCGAAAGCAAATGCTGACACACACAACTGTATCTCAGTTTGCACGTTTCCTCACGGGAGCTACGTATATTAAAATAAAGTTTTAAGCAAAGTTAATGTGACTATCACATTTAACTGCAGCGCACGCGAGGTATGCGCACAGCTTATCGCGAGCGAGATGTCACTCCGCATCAAAGCGATATGTCATCACCTCAAATATCAAAATTAGAATATGCAACATAGAGGGCAAGTATCTGCTTTTAATTAAATAAAACAACGACATGGAAACAATATTCAGTAAAGCTCGTTAACCGCTCCAAACATGTTGTAAACATTTGGCAACTCGCGTCTGTCAAAATTGAAAAAGAGGCACCACAGAAGAAGCAAAAAAACTGCGCTAAGACACGTTTCACACTATCACAAACAGAACAAGTTATTAAACAAACAAACTTACCCAATGACAGGAACGGTTTGGTTTCCATGTCTGTCTGGTAGGTTAGCTCATGCCAGCTGAGACGACCGCGTTTGGGAGTTTCTCACAGGCGGCTGCTCGAGCACACCGGACCGGACTGCTGCTGCTGCTTCTCTCCGCCTCTTCAAGTAGACCGTGCACGAAGCGGTAAAAAGTGACAGGTCGATGTGTGATAAGTCTCAATAGATAACCTAATGTTTCTACCTCTGTTTGCTCACTCAGCTACTGCGCTATCGCTCCTCTTCTCTCACTCTCATGCCCCGGTGTGTACAACAACTCCAACTACTGGATCTGCACTGCAAAAGGGACCTGTGCAGGGGGTACTCCCACCAACGTATGCCGAGCTGCAGCGACGCCACATAGACTCGTCATGAAATTAACCACGCAAAATGATTAAAATATAAACACGCATTAAATTTCCTCATACATATTACAAGTCTACAGATGTCCTCAAGGTATTGGTTGTTGTACCATATTATGTGTAGCAGAAGCTAGGCTACTTATTCTTTTCACTGCTTATCTCCTGTTATTTTAACCTGGTCACATCTGTTGAGCTGTTAGCTCTCTACATTTTCACCACTTTAGCAATTGGCCTATATCTCTAAAAGCTCATAGAAGCTGGTGTCAAATTAACATATGAAACTCAAGTCTAACTGGAGACCTGATTGGGGAAGTATAGAAATATATACCAAGAATGTGATATGAAGTTATGCCAGCATATTTGCAATTTAGTTTAACAGATTAAACAGATTCAGATGTATCATCAAAAAAAAGATGGGGGCTTGTCTTTGTGGTGTCTCAGCTACATTAATCTTTCCTAAGCAGGGTGGAAAATTAAATTTTACAGTCTTGTCGCCAGATTTAAGACTAAAGCATAACCCATTCCTAACAATAATTTTGGGTAATAGAGAAAAAGGTAATCCAACACGAGAAAGTTGCACAAGCTAAAACGTTAAACAGTTTCATTTTCAAGTCCCCACTCTACATCTGCTAATACTTACTAAATTCATACGGTGATCTGCCAACATTGCACAAAAAAAATATATGATTTTTTTTGCAAAGGGATAAAAGTTTGGTTGCAGATTCACATAAGCCCCCCTCGGCTATAGCTTCACGGCACGCTCGATTTGCATAAATCTCCCTGCATTAGATGCTGTATGAGATCTCCGTCATTGTTCTTGCTGTTATATTTTTTCTACACATGAAAGTTTATGTCTAACTCAAGCCACATCCATGTTGCATACACAGAAAAAGGCGCATTTTTCAAAAGAAGGAAAAAATTTCCCATCTTTGGCTGAGATTGAAGGAGAGAACATTATGCAGGCTTTACATTTTCGCCCCATAGCCTACTGTAAAATCCCCTATGCAGTGCATTATGGGAGAAGTGTAGGGTTTTTCTGTGCATACGCTTCCTGCAGCCATCCTCCAGGCCCTTGTGATGAGCTTGCTCCTATTAAGCATTTGAAGGTGTTCGCCACATTTGTACTGAGGCGAGATACATAATTAATGCAATGCATGGCATATCAAAGATCAAAGGCAGTTGTGCGGGGAAAAAAAGAAAAAAAGAGTAAAGTTAGGTCTGACTGGGCACTGTTTCAAGGTGTGTAAGAGAGAGTGTGTGTTGTATGTTTGCAGATGTGGGAGGAGAGAAAAAAGGGGGCAGCAGCCAGCAGATTATTCTACTCAAGGCCTCACTTTTGTGCGAATGTGTCCTTCATCTATCTTCCAAGTAAACAATCAATCATCAGACAGTGTCGTGTTAGCATGGGGATGTTAAGTGACTTAATTGACTGGTAAATGCTCAGTAGATAGGGAGGGAGGGAAGAGCACCGAATGGACATTTTGCCTCTGGCCTTCACTCTGTAATAGAAGTCAGACAGAACAGTCTTTTTTAAACACCTCGATCAAGCCATTTCTCTCATCTACACCCGGCTATTTAATCCTCAACTTGGACCATGATTAATAGCGTTCTGACCCTTCACCCCCATCCATATAAATCCTCTGGAGTCTGTTTTGGCTCCTCTCAACAGCTCACTCCTCTGCAAGAGGAGGACTCGAAGTCTATACTTAATTCTTAATTGCGATATCTCTTGGCTCGGTTCTCTTTCTTCTTTCTCTTTAGCCGTGTTTTTCTCTGCACTATGCTACGTACTTGGGCCCCAGGGGATGGTAGACCACCGTAACGATATACACTCTCTGCTATGGTTGCTTTGACAGCCAGCCTCCTCCTCTTTCACCCTCTCTTAAAATGGGTGATAAATGAGACAAGGGCCTTTTGGTCTCCTTTGTACTTTGACCATTCACAACAAGCTCATCCATAAAAGCGATTATGGCCTCTTTCAGTGGCAATGACAATGCTGCCCAATCCTGAGGAATGTACGGATAAATGTACACCTCAATGTTTTTCCCATTAATTATTTGGCCAATACAATGTCAGAATTGTGGAAAATGCTCATTAGCATTATCTAGAGTTATAGGTGGTGTCTTCAAATCTCTTGTTTTGTCTAGAAAATGGTCCAGAACTCGAGATATTAAATTCAAAGTGATAAAAAACAGAAGAATGATGACCTAAAACCATGACTTGATTATCTACTTCTACTTCTACATCTCTGGAATACATTTTTCGGATTTAAAGTCAAGCAAAAATCTCGACAAAATAGAATATAACTTTTCCAGGAAGGTTATCAGACACATTGTCGATTTGGTATAAGGAAATTCAATTTCTCTGTTTTGTTTGTCTTTATTGATTCCACTCAAATGTGGACACGACTGAGGTCCAAGGAAGAAGGTGTGCTACGAAGAACACAAAAGCCTGTGAGATCATTAGGGCGTTTGCTGAGGTGTTCAGCATTGTCCGCCCCAAGGGGAAAGTCTTGATCGCCACAGTCCCGGGTTCACATTCCTTAACCCCAGGGTCAGGGCTTTTGTCTGAGGATAGCACTGAGGCAACTTCCCTTGCGGAAATCAGCAAGAGCTGACACACTGAACGCTGAGGAGACCCACACAGAGGCAGGAAGAGGGACCACCACACACACAGAAGCACGCACATGGTCATAAATGTGGCTGTTATGTCTAGAAAATGAGAAAACTGTCAAAAGCACCATGCCAGTGTTTGAGGCTTTAGCGCCTTGAATACAAATCACATACTCATATTTACAATTGTGCGGACCTTTCGTAAATACAAGCTTTCCTGTTGCACATTTTTGTGGAGGCTTTTTTTACCTACACCAATGAGGTGATGTTTTTGGTCATCACTGTCAGCAGGGTAATATAATTAGTATTATGGCGTCAACCAAGGATGGTTATGATTTTACGCTTTGTTCATTTTTTGTTTGTCAGGAAAATGGAAAAAACTATTGGCCCCATTTTCGTGAAACTTAGTGGGAGGCTGAAGCATGGGCCAAGAAAGCCCCGATTAAATGTTGGATCGGATCCCAGTCATTTGACCGATTAGGGTTAGGGTTGGTTTATGTTTATGTAAATTATGTTTCCCTTTCGATCTTATTGCAAGAATCGGCAATTGTTTTGCAAAATCCCCTAGAAAAACCCTCACGTCAGAACTTAAACTAATTACAAACCGTTGTTAAAACCCTTTGAGCACAAAGAACAACTCATCTTCTTTGTAGCGTCCTTTTCATTTTGACATAAAGCTCAGAAACACTTAATTCAGAAGAATGATATTCAAACTCAGGAAATGGAACCATCTGAGGAGTATTTGGAGCACCATATGATTCTCTCCTACGATTCTAGTTCCATCTTTTCATTGCAGCCATTGACTTTCATTAATTATTGCACAGTGTTAAAATCAAATAGAAGAATCTATAGTTGTGTTTCTTAGGAAAAATACGAACAAATGTATATTAGTTGGGCTGAAACATGCAAAACCACAGATATGGTCTACTATGGTCTACACAGAGTAAAACTAAAGGAAAGGGTTATTTCTAGAAAACAGTTCCTGGTTTCCAATAAAGCGCCTATACTGTAAGCACATTCACCTCCTATGCACAGCACCACTCTGTTTTCACAGGCAGAGTTCATTTCATTGGAGGTGATAAGAGCTTTGTGGAAATCTGCCCATCAAATCCAACTGATGGATGACATGAATCCAGGCGCAGGGCCAACAAATGGTAGTTTAAAAAAAGAAAAAACGCACAATATTTTCCTAAATGATCAGAGCCCATTCCGCTCAGGGCTGTTATCAATATTAAACATTACATCAGCTGTATCTGCTGGGTTTCGACTGCCGCAACGCCCAGACAAGACTCCCTCAATGGTAACATCTGAAGCTCAGGCATGCATCATTCTTTAATATCATATTAAAGTGAAATTGGCTACATTTAAAAAGACGAGGCGATAAATCTCGTCTGCACTTGGCAGAAGCTGGTTATATCATGGAGGGGGGAGAATCACCGTCCCTGCAGAGCATCATCTTCTTACCTACGATTGAGTCCAGCATTATTGCACAATGATGGAGCCACTGTGCTGCAGGAGCCGACAGATTGAAGGCTGAAATATGGCTCTGTAAAGGGTTGAAGGTGTAGTCAAACATTTGCTTTCTTTTTTTTTTTGGTCTGGAGTTGAACGAGGCCATGTGTTCACGTTGGAAGGTTGAGTGGAATTCAATTCATAGAAGCAATTTAATTGGTAGTCAAATATTGCATAAGATTTCTCAGTTTTTCCGCTTATTTTGATTGTGTCACTCCAAAATCTGAAGTTTCTCTCAAAAATGCATTAAATGTCAACTCAGAATGTCCAATATCCCTTTTCATCTTTTGCATTTTTTATCCAACCCGCCCCTGTGTGACCACATTGTGCAGAATGCAGGTGCCTGATTCACAGTTTGTCAAATTCATGCTATACCATTGCACACAACCTGTCACTCAATAGTTTTTTGTTAGGTCTACAGCACACTACATAAGATTTGGCTTATCCGAGCCCCAATTCACACTTCAATCTACGTAAGTCTGTTTTGAAATGACAGTAGAACCACCAATATTATTGTTTTTCCCTTTGTGTTTTGAATGTTACACATTTATTCGCAGACAAATTGTGCTGGAAAAAGACAAATCTTAGTGATAACCGTCACTGACTACGGTACATTCACGTGAGTCACTCATTTACAGAAAGCCTTTATTTTAGCTTTCAGTTTTGCCTTTGAAAGCTCTGCTGCTTTGTGTTGCTGATCCTGCTTCCAAATCCTTGCATTGTTCTGACTTGCAATCAGAGCGCATCCTGCAACAAAAATGTGGTCCATTTCATCTCCATATAGGCTGAGAGATTTGAAGGTGAGATAAACCACTGGTTGGACAAAGCGTCTATTCTTACACCTTCTTATTTTCCACTGGCGTTCTATAATGTGCTTCAGATTTAAATGCACATGCGCTTGTGAGGCATGCATTAAGATGAGGAAACATCAGTACAAGAAAAACTCTTTCCAAATGATACATTAAAAGAATACTTCATCATCAAAATGATAGGGTTTTTTACCTGCATGCTTCCACAGCGAATTAAGAATCCAAAATTGAAAATGAGTGATGATTTTAAGTAAATGGGGTCTGCGTTTAACAAAAGGCAAAACATAGCAAAACATTTAAGAAAATTCAGTTTACAAACGCTCACACAATTTGTGATATTGAACAAAGTCTTCTTTAGCCAAACACATGCATTTTTAGCCTAAAACAATTCAATCGATTACTGTTTATGTGAAAGTGTTTAAGATAGGATGGTTTTTTCAAGCACAGTATGTTTGCAATTTTGGGATTTTTCGTTGGAGCCATGCAAGAAAAAACAAACAGCATTCAAGGTGCCAGTGGGCAATTAATATACAAATGAATATCTTGGAGGTTAAGAGTTCTTTTAAAACCCGGAGAAGCATGTATAAATCAGAAATTGGTCAATAGACGTGTCCTCAGTGACTTCCTCTCCTCTCCGTACAGTAAAGCGGGGAGAGAGCTCAACACTGTTGGACTTCAGCTGGGTAAACATTCCCCGCCGAGGCCAGAGATCTTGTGTACACACAGGGTACAGCACACGTTCAGCGAGGGGGCCCCCACAGCCGCCGCGAGGATGTATGGTCTAACCAGGCCAGAGTCCATGTGGGCACAGCAGTCGAAAAATGACAAGGGACCACCCCATCTGCTAAAAGACATTAAGCTCTGATAAACAGATACTTGCTTCGTTTTGGAAGTTTTCTTTTACAACGATGCTAAAACGCTACATTTTAAGAAATCCTCAGACCGCCTGTTAAGAAAATAGGGTCTCATTTCACTGCGAGGAACATTAGAGTGAAGTAACAGGACCACCAGTGACCGTATAGCTAATAATAAACCTCTGTGAATCACACATGGCAGTTGCGATGGAGAAGAGACATTTTCCTTTCCTGAAATCAAAGTCATTTTTTCCTGTATATGAAAGGAGGCCCGTGGAGATATCATAGCTAGACATTAGTGTGTGTGTGTGTGTGTGTGTGTGTGTGTGTGTGTGTGTGTGTGTGTGTGTGTGTGTGTGTGTGTGTGTGTGTGTGTGTGTAAGGCCTAGTTAGCCCAGGGGAGGCACTGCAGAGAGTGACAGTGATGCTATTTGTCTGTATCACACACACGCTCATGTCATCCCACACCTGCCATCTTTTATTGCACTCAGACCTTCGGTGGTTTGTCTGTTAGTTAGCAGGATTTAAAAGAAATACTTAAAAGTAGAAATATTGGTGCAGATAGTGCTCCCATGTTGGCTCATGACTCTTTATATACTGTATGTGTCATTGTTCCAAAAAAAATTGGTTCAATACATTTCACGCCAAGCCAATTTCAGCTTGGCGTGACTGATTGGCCTGCTATCTTTTAGCAAATACGTTTTCTCTCACTTTCTAACCCATTTCATCCAATGAATACCATATTTGATACATGTAACTGTATGAGGCTAAAATAACATGAGATGGTATTAGCCAGGCAAAATCCTTCCTGTTGGAATGATGTTATGGATAACATTTGGTTGTGTTGAGGCAGAAAAACAACCTAGGTTTGGGTCAAATAAGTATAGGATAGGGAGGGACTTGGTTGTCATGGTTGAAAGTATGAACATGCACTTAATGTTAGGGAATGAACGCCTCTCGGGTGAAATCTAATGTTTTTCTGTTAGGATTTATTGCCAAAATCTTATAGTTGGAACATTTTGCATGAACGCTCCAGAGCATTTTGCAACTGAACACAAATCTGTTAAAGCTTGCACATATACATTCATAGTTTTTCATTTATTTATTTATTGGGTGTATGATTTTAATCCCCTTGTGTGTTAACAAAATAATTGTCACTATTTCCTTGAGGCCCTTTAGCCTACTCATCACATCTCAAGATGTTCTGAATTTTCAAGTTCCAAAAGGGAAACATAAGCAAAACAGTAAAAGCTTATGTCCAAACCCACCATGCCAGAACAGCTCTATCTTGTCAGCAGACTACTGGAGAGCAGTCCTTCCTTCACACATTATCTGTATGTGAACTGTGAGCATAGGGCTTGGATGTGTTTGTGTATGTGGGTGTGTGTGTCTGAGCCACACTCTGGCTGTGATTTACAGCTCCTCTCACACTCTCCCCTTCTGTCTGCTGGTCAACTGCCATGGTGAAGGCGGCTTCAATGACCGGCTACGGAGAACCATAAATCTGGACACTTCCTACCACTGTCTCCCACTTCAAGGGGAAGCCTGTCCTGTTGCAAACGTGATTAACCCTCTTCCTCTCGGTCGCCAACCCCCTACACACACCCTGCAAACTCCATCCTCCTTCCCCCGACAAGAGGCCATGCTGCAGAGAGAAAAAAAACTTCACACCTCAGAAGCAAGGAACCTTCCAGATTTAGCCATTCCTTCCCTACACAGGAAATACATAATAAAGTATAACCTCCTAGACTCTGTATTTTACCTATAAAGACAGTTTGAAAAGTAAACAGTTCATGCAGCAATTTACAGTATTCCTCCCCCACAATGTGCTCAGCATAACAGCAAATGCTTTTTTCTTTAAGTTCTTTAAAAAGCGTCTCACTTCTCCCAATGACAAAGTATAAAAAAAAAAGTTTTCAAAAGGCTTTGAAACCACAAAAGACTCGTTCAAGATGAGTGAAGCGATAGTCCCAGAATGCCAATTTGCAGCTTAGTAAGGAAGTTTGCTTGCTGCCGGGAGGTTTAGAGCGGCAATAGAGACATGTTGTCATTGAGCTGCCTGAATTCATCTATGAAATTTCAGACGAAAACGGGGTGTGCGTGTGTGTGTGCGTGTGTGTGTGTGTGTGTGTGTGTGTGTGTGTGTGTGTGTGTGTGTGTGTGTGTGTGTGTGTGTGTGTGTGTGTGTGTGTGTGTGTGTCGTCGTCGTGTAGGTNCTGTTAACTTTTTTTTGTCTTCATGCATTGCATAAAGATCGGATCGGGAACCCGATCCGATTCTGATCATTTGATTTTGACAATCTGCCGATACCAATTTTTCCCGATCCGATCTTTATGCAATGCATGAAGACAAAAAAAAGTTAACAGATAACGGCTGGTCATCCAACGCGATGAATTCAGCTATCTTGGCTTTTATTGTTTTGGCCTTTTCACTGTTCTGGGGCAGTTTCTCTTTCCTTTTAAAAGTCTCTGAAAGTGTCGGTTGTTTCAGTGCCGTTACCTGAGTGGCCGCTGTGTACTCGTCGTGTTGTTGTTGGTGTTTGTTTCTCAGGTGGCGTATTAGATTGGTCGTGTTGAACGTAGCTCTGTTCTTTCCACCACGCGGAACCTCCGCCTTGCAAACATTGCATCTGGCTGTTACACTGCCTTCGGTTTCAATTTTATAATACTTCCAAACTCCTGACATTTTCTCTGTCCCGGCTCCCGAGTCACCAGCTGAACGTAGCCTCTCGTTAGCTTACTGCTACTATTAGACACTGCGCCCTGCCCACTCTGTTGCCAGATTTGAGAGAAATAAGCAACCAGGTCTATGAAAACAAGCCCAAAAGAAGCAACACATACAGTACATCATGATGTTGTGTAATTTCAAACCAAAACTAAGGCCTCAGGATGACTTTAAGACGTGAACATGGTCATGTTCTGCTTTGTAACATTAAATAAATTAATAAAAATATTTATTAAAAAACATTTTTTTGAAAATCCCGATCCCCAATTTTTTTCTCCCTATTCCGATCACGTGATCGGATCGGGACATCTCTAGTACAAGTCTTCTGTAAAAGAGAAGAAAATGGCCAAGGTGACATCTACACACTGCTAATTCAAAGGATTTCATTTCATATTCACAAAAGCTAGTTGTTGGCATTGGAAATCTCAAGTCCCTGGTCCTGCCAATAGCGAAACATATAAAACACTAAAGACATAACGAAATAAGTAAAATAGTGTAATAATAAATTGTAATTTGATCTCACTATTTGCCGCATGGCATCCCGTCTGTCTCCCCGTTTTAATTCTGTCTCTACACTAAATCAAATCTAATCAAAATGTTATCTGATCCCAAAATATTTACTAAAATGTAAAACAAAGAATAAAATGGACTGCTCATTCTTAAAAAGCTAGAACCAAGGATTGTTCGACATTTTTTGGTTGGGGATAGTCAATCAGCAGTAATTTACACTCACACTAATTTGCTTTGGCAGTAGCTTGGTTGTTGTTGCGCACATCTTTGAATTATGCGAGCACCGTTAGTCTCCGGGTGTATTGCGGATCCTCCCGAGTGTCTGGATGTCTTGTCTGAGGGCTGGCAGTATTCAGGGTGCGTACAGCCACTCTTTTTGAAGTGAGAAATGTAGTCTCTGTGGGGATTTGAACAGATCACACTCATAATTCGCAATGAGAGGAAGGTCGGTGCGCCCTACTCCAG
The DNA here is from genome assembly GCF_000735185.1 of Notothenia coriiceps. NCBI lineage: Eukaryota > Metazoa > Chordata > Actinopteri > Perciformes > Nototheniidae > Notothenia > Notothenia coriiceps. Next base: position 23,689,253 of record NW_011369947.1, on the reverse strand, counting down.
CAGCTTCTATAGAGCAGACGACTGAGAAATAAGTGCAACACTGAGATAGATAGACATTATAAGAGTTGGAAAGAACTAAATTAAAGCACGGTAAAGAAAACCAGTAGCTGTCAGAGGCTAACTACCCTGTCCTCTCCTCCGCAATCCTCAAGTTGGCATGTTTTCAATAATAAAAACAACTGTCATCTCTTCTTCTACGATCAGGGTAATGCAGGAAAGCTGCTGTTTGGCGGTTATGTGTTTTGTAATTAAGTGCATGAGCGTGCATGCTTTGATGAGTACTCGCTGGTGGAGAGGGATGACGAATCGAGCGCATCTCAGATATGCCATGCTCGTTCATGTCACTATATTTCCTTTATGCCCACATTTCGTCCTAATTATAATTGGCCCCGATGAGAGCCGCAGATGTAAACAAAAATAAATAATTGATCTCCCTTAAAGAAGGCGCATGGAAAAATGCAGAAGCAGTAAAGAGTATTTCCCCGCATCCGGATGATGGGTCGCAGATGAAACTACAGTGGAGCATCGCTTTCTGTGTTGTAATAATATGTATCTGTTACACTGGTGGCGATATCATCAGTGTATAGAACATGATCAAAAGCCGGAGTGATGCGTTTTATGTTCCCTCGGAGAAAGAAGAGGAATGAAATCATGGGCTCCAACTGCAGGGTTGTTTTAAATATAGCTGTGTATCCAGGTGTATACACACAGCACTCTCTCTTTCTTTTACACCCACACACACTGTGTGTATGTACATGTAAACACTGGCCACCGCAGCAGGAACAGAGCAAGGTAATTAAGAGTCTCGCTGCTCCTTCACAGTTTCTCTGCGAGGTCACCGGGAATGAGAGGTGGTGTCCCAATGTGCCTTTATCCCCCCCCCCACCACCACCATCACTGTCGCTGCCGTTAAGTTTGTCTGTCACCTCGACAGATGCGAGGGGGGGTGGTGCTCCCATGCGCTGCTGGGCACATTGCCACGGGTATCCCACAGCATGCAAACACCTCGTGTGTGTGTGTGTGTGTGTGTGTGTGTGTGTGTGTGTGTGTGTGTGTGTGTGTGTGTCTGTAAATCTGTGAAATACTTTGGGAGAAGCCGATTAAATAAGAAATGAAATGATAAAGCAGCTGTCCCATATTTATTAC
>NW_011369947.1:23683777-23688067 GCF_000735185.1 Notothenia coriiceps | reverse complement strand
AGAGAGAGAACGTCGTGTGTGTGTGTGTGTGTGTGTGTGTGTGTGTGTGTGTGTGTGTGTGTGTGTGTGTGTGTGTGTGTGTGTGTGTGTGTGTGTGTGTGTGTGTAAAAGGCAGGAGCTTTGGGAGCAGAGGGAAGGTGATGTTCTTGTACACCTCTGTATATTGACTGTATATCTTTGGCATAGTAATTGCTAGCTGCCATTTGTTCAATACCCATGATTAAATGCAGTGTGTACGCGTGCTACAGAAACACATAATAGTGTTTTTGAGATTAAAGTAAAGCAGATGGATAAAGCAAGATACATGATGTTTCTACTAATACTGTGGCTTGCACTGTTACATGGAAGCGTTGGCATTATTATCAAGGTGATATCAATCTTGAATGTTTTTTAATTTATGGAAGATTTTTTAAATAAATTCTCCACTCAAAACGCACTCTGGATGTCCTCCATATTTCCTTCCCCAGTCAGATAGCATTTTTGAATGGCAAGAACATTATATATGTTCCCAGTGAGCCCCCCTCATGCTACCAAAATACCGAGACCAATCACAACTTGGAGTTGAAGTGTTATTTATTTAATGTATTGGAATTGAAAAGTTATTTCTTCTTTAGAGAAATGGAAATGGGTTTTTCTTTCTCCGTGAAGAAGAAATAACTTAACTTCAACTCTGAGTTGGGATTGGTCTATACGGAGAATTGCCACACAGAAAGGTTTTATACCCAGAGACTAAGTTACTTGAGAACAGCTATAATTTAAAGCATTCTTGGACAGAATTAGACACAGTGGCCCATGGGCACAGAACACAAGTTCATAATAGCCAATGACTCAGTTCTCTAAGGTTATGTCTTTACACTCATCTTCAGGAAACAGCCGATATGATAATAACATTTGTCAATTTTGCCAGCATTGACCAGATTAACCGTGATGATTTAAAACATGTTTTGATCCATTTCATCCATAAACAGCAAGAGAAGGTTATCTGGAGAGATGTTTTTATAAGCCAGAGACTGTAAAATGGCATTAATGATATCATACTTTTGATTCATTAAATGTGTAATGTAATCACAGCTCTGATGAGATCAGCTACAAATACCGTGGATTCTTAGTTTCCCTTATTCAATTTGTTGAATTGTTGAATTTATCCACTTCCTGCAGCTATTTTCTTCCCTGCTTAAGAAGCTCAACAAAAGTCCTTTTCTCTACTTTGAACACTTCTTCACCTTAGGAGCTCTAGCTAAGATGCTTTGTGAACTGCTTTTCATTAGGATTTAAAAATAATATTATATAAGATGTTTTTATACTTACATTTAAAGAGGCCAATGTTTAGGTGCCATGAACAGCTGCGATCAATGAATACCCTGGGCAGTTATAGCAATCATAACTGCAGAGAATTATTACATTGCCAATGACACCACTTATGCAGTAGCCACCTTTTATTGTGGTCCTGTTTCTATGGTTACTGTTTTGTTCGCCATATGATTGTCAAGGTTTCAAGGTTCTCATATCTGTATTATCCTCTGTCCTGTTGTTCAGTAGCCTTGCATATCTGATTGCAGTATTACCGTTACACAATCAAAGTGATTTCTTCAGTTTTCTTGCATGTTGCCTTTAGAGTTATTGGTTATTTCCCCTTCAGTGTTGCCCTCCTCAGGTCAAGGATTATATTTCAAGATCCTTTAAGAGCACGCTATGAATATGCAGTGCATTCAAAGGTTTGGTTCCACTTTCACGTCCTTCTGCATTTGTATACTTTTCACAATATCTGCTTTTGCAGAACGATAAATTGTCCAAACCAACAGTATTATTTTCATTTTAAGAACCACCACTCGTATCATAACATTGTAGTTTAATAGCATAGAAATTAGGGATGCACCGAATATTCGGCCGCCGAAAATTATCGGCCGAAAATGGTTAAAAAGGCCCTTTCGGCTTTCGGCCATGCTCGCGGCTGGCTCACAGCCAACTTGTCTGCCGCTTGGAGATATTTAAAAATATCAGAGAAAGAGGCGCGGATTGCGATTTGTAAAACTTGTTCAGCTGACATTTCTCGAGGGGGTGTAACTGCAAAGACTTTCACCACTAAACACCCGGACAAATATGCGGAGTAAGATCAAATCACAAGCACTGACAGCGGGAGACTGTTCAGCGCTGCCTCTCATGTGCTTGATGAGAAGAGGAGCAGACTTATGGCTGATAAAGCAGAGAAACTACTGTTCATTAAAAAGAACCTCCCACTTTTCCTTAATAAGTAGACAAGGCTGGCTTATCATAAGCTTATCTAGTTCTACACGTCTACTCTATACCCACTTTCCTGAACAATTTTCATTGTGAGTTATAATTCACCATCTCAGGTTGTCATTAGGGGGAAATATTATATTTACTACTTTCACTTTGGAGGAATGCGCCTAACGAACATAGGAAAGCGCGGCTCTCACGTGGGCTACAGTTATGAAATTATAGCCGATTGCAGGGAACCCATAGGAACGTAGAATTAGACATTAACGCGCTCACAAAACACCGCACAGGACGATTACGGCTAGAAGACAAGCTAGTATTAACTTCACAGCAATCGGGAGACATAGAATGTCCGACCAAATTCCTCCTCTATGAAGCGCGGGCTCTTCGATTTTTGGCGACATTGCTCGGGACATTGCTATTAAACTCGATAACTCGAAAATAGATTTGCCAATTCGGAACTTTAGTCAAGATATGACTAAAGAGTTAAACGCTATAAGTCCGACAACGTTCTTGTTGTTTTTACCCCGTTTCTCTTTGTTCTGAAATTTTCTGTGTCTCGGGCCTTGTCCCTTCATTTGTGACTTCGCCTTGTACCATACTCGCGACCGTCGACAAATTTCAATTCAATTACCTTTTATTTCTACTGAAGCCTGTCACTGTCTTTTGGAGCCTGGTCACGACGGTAGTAAACTTCAATGCATCGGAGCAGCGGTCAAGTCGCAACGCTATGTGGGTCTGAGAGTCTGCAAGGCACACACGCGCGCACTTTAGGCCACACCGCGCACATAAAAAAAACGTGACTCTATAGACAAGAGAGTGCTCGTAGCGAGAGAGAGAGTCAACCCGCGCACGCCGCGCGCCTTACACTCGCGCCCGAGGACGGCCACTCCAGACGCGCTGAGGCGCGGCGCGCGCAGAGGCACTCGCCCTCGCGACACCGGCTCACATCCATAGTACGCTAACTAGTCACGCCGCTTAGTTCTTCGTCCTTCTCACGCCCCCTCCTTCTTCTTGAACGCGTATAAAACCATACCTCAAAATATGGATCAGTTTTTCCTGATCTTATCGTATCCAAATTTTACGATCCAGGCTTCGTAATGCACTACTATATATGTGGTACTTTCCGGCATAGAGAGAGGGAAAAATAGGTCACATCGTCAGGGAGCCGCGCGAGCTGTGAGTCGAGAGAGAGAGATGTCGACTCCGCGCGACGGTGTTTCTTGTTGACGAGACTTTATACTACCGCGAGATACCTGATTATGTGGTAAGTTATTTTCTCCTGATTTTATTCAGCTAATTCTTACATAGGCTTCCTACATGATATCACAGGTCATGCTTTGTAAGATAAGTCGTAGAAACAACCTGTACAGCGCTTCCAGGAGTGGTGACAATGTATATGTGTTCTAGAGTGCGGGAAGCAGCGAAAAGAGAAAAGGTGAGAGAGTGTTATCTATCCTATTTGATGTGTTTCGACGTAAGAAACTCTTGCGCTGCGAGAGATTCACGATAAGCCTTGGATTTATCAGAGTACTTATTTTGTAGACATATCTCTGGTTCATCCGAGATTCGTTGTTATTTACACAGAGTTAATCTTGCGATAATTCGTCGTTCGCCGGAAGTGTGATCTGGTATGTTTAGCGTCACATTGCGAGAGTTACAAGGGTTCTAGTTTCAGAAAACGTTGGCGTTACACAACATGTCACTACCGCCACGTTCATGCCATAGTTTCGAGGGGTTGCGCGTACTTTCCCCTCCACATAACAGATTGATCTTTTTATATTGTTAAGTTTTTCACAAAGGGCTTCCTTTAGCACGATAGGTGAATAGATTCAGCACAGCAGGAGTATCTTCCGTTTCATTCATCGCTCACCACATATTTCCTATGTATTTTCACGTTTTGACCTATGTTTTAGTGTTAGTTAATGTTTAATTTAATGGGGAAAGTTCTTCTTAGACGTTTATTCCACCAGACAGGAGCTACTCGTTACATTGTTGTAACATAGTAACAGCTATGGCTTTCATGCTTATATACTTTCAGCGCGCGCGACA
>NW_011369947.1:23672750-23683732 GCF_000735185.1 Notothenia coriiceps | reverse complement strand
ATACCCCTCCCCGACTCCTCTCTTCCCCTCCTCCGGGACTTGACCCGGAAATCGATCAAGACACGCCATTTTGAAGGACGTCGCTGAAATGCAAACGGAGGAGTCGAGGAGGGGTGAGGGAGGAGGGTTGCGGGAGGAGACGAAAGGGAGGATACACGCGAGGATACACGCGAGCAGACTACGCGGAACTGTTTTCACTACTCGCGTATAAAAGCCCAGTCCCCACCTTCACAGCCTGGTCGATTTCAACAGAGGAAAACCAACAACTGGAAGATGAGTGGAAAAGCGTCACATAAATGTGTAAGTGCTCACAGCTCCGTGGGGATTATTATGTGTAATTCATTTCTAAAAGGCTTTCACATTACTATAATTATATTTTTATTTAAATGTAGGCTACATGTTACACCAAAACGGAACACAAAAGCAGTACCAAACATCATACATTTAATTCCTTGACTAACAAGAGAAAGATTCATTCATTTAAATAAATATTTAACAACAAATGGTCCGGTTCTAAAGGGTTATTCAGTTAAACCCGATGAGAGCGGATACAGCTGTGCACATGTCATCATTAACAGACGTCGTTTAAGAGTGACGTTTGAGTGAACGAGGACATCCCAATTAATACCTGAGGACTCCTCTGTCCTCGCGTCACCTCCTCGTGTCTCTCGCTCGCATCTTACGGAGGCGGAGCTAAGACGCAAGGAAGGGACTCGAGTGAGGGAAAGGAGGAGTCGAGGAGGGGATTGGGATTGGGATGAGGCTATAGTTTACCCTGTAATTCCAGGCTCCCTGATTGTCTACCTTTTGTGTGTCTCCCGCGCTCATCAGCAGCAGCCCCGTCCCTGATTGTTGTGTCTTGTTGTCATGTGTTTAAATTCCCCAGTCTCCCAGTTTGTCTTGTCTCATGCCTAGGTCAGATCTATGCTCTCTTTGATACCATGATGGTTTTTGTTCCTCACTGCGTGAGCGACTTTCTTTTGTTCACCTTTTGTCATCTCATCTAGAGATTAGAAAGTGTTTATTTTGTTCATCTATTTGAAAATAAAGTATCTTACAAATACTTTACCTGTCTCCTGGGTCGTGCAATTGGGTCCAATACCCTGAGTTTGTAACAGAGAGACATTCGTTGCATGTCATATACCCTTCTTTTATTTTTCTTATGTTTTCCTTATCTACAGCTACACCATCCCATTAAGGTAATAATATAGTGGGTTGGTCACACAAACAGCTGTTGTAAAAGAAAATCTGAAGTGATACACAACTTTACACATGTTGTTTTATGTTTACAAACCGCTGAGTTTCAAGCAGCTGTAATTTATTTTCATCCATCTGTTGTGAGCGAGTGTCACACGAGGTGAACACAACATAATGAACAATGAAATACTTGAAATCCAACACAATAGCCCATAACTGCAACCAATATTCATTTGTGAACATTATAATACATGTGTTAGGAAGAGGTATATATATTTCCTATATTGGAAACAAAACCACAAATTGTCGCCTTAAAACACACCATAAACAGAACACTTTAGTATAAGAATCTCAGAAAGGCAGTTTTGTTTGAAGTTGACTCTATCTGGGTATAAGACATTACACAGGCGTTGGTGTGTTTTTTCTCCAACAATGTCCGCCATGTAAAGGTTGGAAATGTAGGATTACAATTGATATCTTCACATTCTCCTCACTCTGAAAGTAAGATGTGCATACAGTACAGTTGGTTTTAAATTCTACATGTGTTGTATGTGTGCATGTTTATAGCTCCCTATGCTTTAATCAAGATTAGTATTAACTAGTTTAGCTGTGTCTCAAGTAAATTGTGCATATTGACCCAAACTGTGCAGGCAACACAAATAATGTATCTAGGAAGAACCTACCTTGGCATCCCGTTTGATTATTTCTCCCGTGTTTGATCACTAGACATGAAAATAGGCACTTAAGGGACAATGTCAACGACTGGGGACTAGTTGAGTGACAGCTTGTTAGCCCTTTGTTGTCTTCCTGAGCAGCAAGCTGATGTTTCCTCACTTTGTTTCAGATGTGAACTGCTGTGATGGTGACAATAGTTCTGACCTTGACAACACTTTTAATGGAAATGCAGGCTGATTGTTGTGTCATTGTGCTCAATAGAAAAATACATTATCAGTGCATGGGTATCAGTGGAAAACATATTTATTAGTACTAATACAGAGGCTTTGGTATGTAATACTTGCATATTCCAAGGTGCCTGTTGATGGTAAACCTGGTGGTATACTTTTTGCATTGTACAGTACCTGAGCATACAGATTCTGTGTTGAATTTAAATTCCACAATGTCTACAGTTATAGTCATTGTGGTTGAGATGCAATTGTTGTAATGAGAAGTCGAACAAAGTAAAAAAGAACATCCGATATGTTTAAGCAGTCGTCCGATCATGTCAAATGAGTGGAAAAGTACTCCACTGTCATTTTGAATATTCTTCTCCTGCCTCAACTGCATACATACAAAAGGAAAAGAGAAAAAAAAGCTTGAAGTAGTGTTTTATTCATCTTTATGTAAATCCAGTCATTTACGGTTGCCTTAACAAATCAGGAATCAAGTGTGTCAACATCTAGCAAAGAAGAAAGTGCATATAGGGATTACAAAAGAACAGAAACTGAACAAAAACAGGCCGAGGGAAAACTCTCCATCGGTTAAAGTCTACAACCTCTGACAAGGGTCAAATGAAGGTGTTTTTAATTGTCTGAATCTCTATTTGCTGTAGAAAGTGTACAGTTCCACCCACACCCCTCAGCTCAACAAGCTATTGTTCATGTCTGAGACAATGTGTGGAGACCGAGCCCAGAGCAGGTTCACACCATAGAAAAATACCCTGGTTATTAGCATTTTTAACTGTACACTGCTGAGGTTCTATACTATAGAATAGATGCAAAACGAACAACTTTCTCATATAATCTTTCATTGGCCCTGGTTATTGGCCCAAGCCGTTTTTTTTTTGTTTGTTTTCTTTTTTTAAATCCTACACCACTAAGAAAGATAAATCCCTCATTGCATTGCTACATAGTTATGTTACAAGTATATGTTCAAAACCAATAATAGGCTAAGTAAATCCCACACAGTATTATATGAATACATCAGATCAAGCAATGGGTTTGTGGTATCCGGTTAAACTCAAACATTTCTTCAGTAAAAGATTGTTGCTAAATAGATGGCAATATCCTACTAACCACTTAAGGCAACGTTTCCTCTAACCTATCATCACGGTGGTTGTGGTTAATATTCTGATAACATGGTTTTTAAGTAAAGGCAACTTCTATTTCAAGCATTATTTTTATTCTGTACTGACTCAAGTTGATGCTCAGTCAACCCTAAATGTATGCATGGCATTAACAAACAGCAAGTCCTACAGATCAGCAGTAGCTATATCTGTAGCCGAAAAAAAGAAGATGAGGATCTTAATGTAAACATGCAGTTTTTTGGAACATAATCAATGCTGTTTTCCTGCCATGAGTTGACCAGGTGTTGAACTTTCTTTTGTACCGTGACAATGTGCATATTAAGTCACAGCAAAGAGCTCTGTCCTTCAAAATGGAGCCTTGTGAAACATCATGAGTCCACAAATGCCTTTAACACTGTACTGAACATCCAAAGAAGAAAAAAAAAAACGTCTACTGTAATGTACAAAATAAACATCACAGTGCCTCAAGTAAGATGTGAAGCACGGGCGGTTCTGCTGTCTTCAGGTCTGAAGTTGTAGATGTCGTCTCTGATGCTTAAGTCTCTGATCTGTCCTGTGCGATCTCACTGCAGCAGTCAAGTTCAGTTTGAAGGGAGTAAACACTGCAGAGGGGCGACCTCAACACATCGCTCAGGAACATCTGCAATCCTTTTTTTTTATTCCATGCTCATTACAAATATTATTTTCCAATGATACCTGAATGTCTTTAAACAAATGATGCGTTTATTTTTGATCTTTTTCACGTGTTGAGGACCAGACCGCTGCTCATACATCTTGACCATTTCTCCATCCAAAGTGATACGGACAACTTACAATGTATGAGTTATAAATACTCTTAACAACTGAGTAACACTCACCTAAATATATATCAAAAAACACTTGTTGGTGCACTGCTTTGCACCAAAACAAGCTAGTCACTGTTCTGGTCAAATAACTATATTGTTGGATGTAATCTGACTTATTGACAATGATGATGCGGACGATTCAGTCATGTTGTTGTGTATAACCTAAGATTGATAGAAGTCTCACTTTACCATAACATACCCATATCTTTCTTAAATGATTCAAATTGAATATTTGCTTTCAATGAAACAAATGATGAACTGAAACTTTGTGAGTGTGAAGCTACATGTTCACATGCGTGTCTGGGAGGCAGACATGACTGAGCTGCAAATATTGTGTGATTGTGTCTGTACACAAAAAGGGCCTCGGTGTAGCTGTGTGTGTGTGTGTGTGTGTGTGTGTGTGTGTGTGTGTGTGTGTGAGTGTGTGTGTGTGTGTGAGAGTGTGTGAGAGAGAGAGCTCTAGCAGTAGCTACGAAGTGTTCGATGTGTTGGGGCTCCAGCCCATTTGATAAGCTCTCTCCAGGGTTCTCTTGCAATCCTGCATCACCGTGCTGAAAACAATGTGAGGGTACTGCACCACCAGCCTCTCCACTGTCTCCTCGTTCACCTGCAAAACACAAAGAAAAAACCCACACACTGTTAACGTACTGATTAAATTATCAGATTCACCTCCATGACAAAAATGATAAAATCGTTTTTGATGGCAAATAAAGATAAATCCTTACTCTGTCTTCCTCAGCAGAAGTTCAGGTTTCAAGGAATTGTGGATTTTTAAACTCTCCATTATACTAAGCACATTTTGGATTAAAAAAATAGTGGGGAAAAAATCTACATCTGCTGATGAAGAGTCATCAATACCATGGACAGTTCAGATGAAAGAATTACTGCACCTTGAGTTGAGCTTATCCATATTAGGTGCTATGGAATGGTCTTAACAAAACTCTCTCAAATGTTGACTGTCATCAACAATTCAAATCAAGACTCCGAAAAAGATTATTAGCAGCCTACTCTAACTAACCAAAAAAAACCTGGATATGGGTGTATGTATGTATATATGTGTATATGTATGTATATATAGAATGTAGTTTATCTGTGTGAGGATTTAATTACGGAATTATCTTTTACTTACTCCTTCAACAGGATGACTAACGGTATAGCTATGCTTTCTGCCCTCCCACTTCTAAAAATTTGGTTTCTTTTTAAGATGTACAAACTGTCTAAATTGTTGAAATAATAGAATAAATCATTTTTTTTTTAAAAGTAAAAGAAAATTTGAGATTTGTATTTTTTTTCAACAACAGCTGTTTTGAAGGCCAACTAAGCACTACTGTCGCTCCCTGCCTACATGTTTGTTTTATTTGATCACAGTATTACCAGTTTCTAGTCATTCTTTATAACAATTGTCAGCTACCCATATGTACATTGATATCGTTTTGTGTCCACCTATAGCCATTCCTCCTTTTTATACTTTGAAAGCAATTAAGAGATAGCTTCATAAGAGATTTACTACAGATGTTGGTATATTAGACCCATTGTCCAGGTCCATACCATGAGACAGCCAATTTCAGAATCTTTCCAGAGTCTTTGACTCAGTATCAGACATGTTTCCAGGGAGTTGATGATTTAAAAATAGGCAAATCAGATTTAAACCAAATAAATGCAACATAAATAATGCTTTAGAAATAAAAAATACAGACTTAAAAATAAATCTCTTGACCATCTCTGCATCGCCCATGACACCCTGTTGAGATAATCAGACACAGAGATTGAACTGCGGGGTGTTTTCAAAGTGACAGTGTAGCAGACTATAACATGAATGAAAGGAAATGTCTTAAGAGCGAACAATGTACGCACACACACACACGACTGGACTCTGGCGATGGGTTTAGCACTGGAGGACAGCTGAGCTCACAAGGCAAATGAGGCCTTCATGTTCTCACAGGACTAGAAAGACAAGCAGCTAATAGCTACTCCCGCCCTTCTCTGCCAGTCTAACACTCTGCCAGACCGTCACAGAAAACCAAGAGTGAGAACGCCTGAGAATCTGACAAAGAGCAGAGGCAGAGTAACCCTGGAGACCTTGAGGGGTTAACCGCAACCCACCCAGAACCAACCCCCGCCCACCCGCGAGCATGACACTTTCCAGGGGAAATGATGTATAAACACTCACACACATGTTGAGCACACAGTCATCCGTTGTTGCCAAAGGAGTCACAAAGTGTTCCACAGTTTTCCCCAACCTCATTGCCCAAGAGCCCTTTGGTTTTTCTGGAAGAAAAGCTTCGCTGGGTAACAGAACCCTGGCTCTAGCTCAGGGTATGATCTGCTTTAAGTTGAGGGTATCAGCAATTCCTTGTTAAGTGGAGAAATGGAGAAAACAAATGGACAGACACAGTCAGGGTAAAGCAGCAGAATCAGAGAGAGTAATAAGCGCACTTGAGAGAGCAGACCACTGATTCTCAGGTCACAGAAAAAAGATGGACAGCAAATGTGAATTCAAGAAGACTATAAGGCAACAAGAGCCTTCCCTTTAAGAGGAAGAAACAGCAAGATGGAGTTTGGGTGCTTGAGGTAAACGCACTGAGGCTGATAAAACTTTTCCAGGATACTGTTGATACAGGTAAGATAACATAAAATCAACACCATGGGGTAAAAAAGTCTTTCTTATTTTCATCTCTTTAGTTTTTCTGATCAGACACTGTGAGCCAATTCAGAGAATAAGTGCTAAAAACAGTTGTTACTCAGTTCTCTCTCCAGCCAGATTTCAAAAGGAGACGTTGCGGTTTATGCTCACTCTTAAAAACTATAAGCAACAATGGCGACCCCACCCTCTTTTCTTCACAGTTACTTACAAATATGCTGTACGTTTCCTCCACAGAGCACCGGAGCAGGAGCAGAAGAGCAGCATAAATGAAACCTCCTAAAGCTGCTACTACAGAGACAAGTTAAGTGTGTTATGACATATGGCTGAGTCTCATTAGCAGATAAAATGACAAACCCTCGATTGCCTTCATAACATATTATACTATATTCTTGAAAAGAGAATGAAACATCCCCCAGCTCATTAATCAGAGCTTAATTACAATTAAAACAGATCTAAAGAATAGACCTGTCAAACTGATGGGAGGCCATAACATTCATTAATGCTAATGTAGTGTAGCTTCACTCGCTGAGAAAACACAGCGCACACAGAATGGATCCCAATCAAAAGGCTGAATCATTTCCTAATTGCTAGTTGCGTCAACGCTAAATGTTTATGTTGCATCAGGATCACTTGGATGAAATCATGAAAAGAATAACTAACTAACCTTGTTGATAAGTCTGTGAGTGAAGACCATTTTTAAAAAGAACATTTTTATGTTTTTTTTTCCACTTTTGAACATGTAATTACTGACAGACGCAACAGGCTTCAAATGATTGGAAATCAAACATCTTATTATGGGAGGCAATCAAGTTGTAGAAAAAAAAAGATTTGACTATCAATCAAATCCAAGCCTGTATATATTTGAAATGGTTACAACATAGCACAGAAACCCAATGTACCTGGTTTAATTAATTGGCATCTCAAAATGACATATGTCTAGGTTCATTTTTAAAACATTTTATTGCCCGCGGATAGAAAATCTTGCTGACAGAAAATCAGTTGACAGAGGCAGTTATGCATCACAGCCTCCATTAACTGAGTTACTGTAAATCTTAAAAAGGCAGCCTTCTGTAAAATAAACCCTCTCCTAGCTATGTTCCCAGGGTTCACAGCTACAATCTTCCTTCCAGAGCAGGGCTTTGTGCCCTTTGCATGGCTCTGTGGTATGTTGAATGAGACCTGATGACATCACCACACCTGCTTGGTATTTGTGGCTCTGAGCTGATGTTAGACATGAAGGTCAGACCAAAGCTGTGGGAGCTGGCTGGCAGAGAGGAGAGTCTTCTGGTTACAGCACTACTGCCACAGACTTCTTCAAAACCGGTGATTCAGCTGTTTTATCCTACTGTGACATTTTGTTACTGGGCAAAACTGCGCCTAACGGTATTTGTTGCTAGGCAACATAAGCTTAAAAAAGCTATCGGAAAGCAATGGGGCCTCTGGTGTTGGGAAAGGTGCTTTAGATATATTAGTGTGGAAGGAAGTTTTTTTTACTTTTACCCCATGCATCCCTTAGTATACTGTACTGACCCCCCCCACAACCTGCTGCCAAGTCTGTCGGAGAGCCATATGATGGAGCAGATCGCTGCTCACTGATTCTAATCTTTGAGCAGCATCTGGGAGCCCAGCCACAGCTATCTGGAGCGAGGCCTATACTTATGATATTTTCCCCCATTTTAACTTCAAAGATGCTGCCCTGTAGATCTAAGTGCGCTGTAATGCATGCTGAAGGGTAATGTGCTGTTGTCAGGGTTTACAAGAGGGCGAGGGAGGGATGAGGGGAAAACAAAAAGATGCATGTCTGATATGCTGCTCAGCAAAAAGCATTTGAACAAGCTGTACGGTATACGTGAATAGTTCATAGCGTTGTGTGTGTGAGCGGCTGTTGACAAGCGCTCCTCTACTTTTACATGTGACGGCTGAAGGTAAGTGACGGGTTGACCTTTGCTTTCTCTGGGAGTGTGGTCTTTCTTAACAATGAGCCCTTTTTTAAGTCTGATCCTCGGATGCAAATGCACTCTATCACCACGTAAAAAACACATTTACCGCAAGCGCTGGGCCTTCCCCTAGTAAGCAGCGCAGTAAAACACGTCGTAAAGATGACTAATGGAGCAGCAGCGGCTCACATTCTCAGTGGGAAAAAGAAGAACAGGGTCGTAAATCGATAATCAGATACACATACACGAAGATGCATATCATATTAGACCGGGTTGTGAGAACACCTTCTGAGTGCTCCTAGCAATCAATGTAGGCAAATGGAATACAAAAAAGTGAGAGAGAGTTGAGGAAGTACAGTGCTAAAAAAATGAATATATGAAGCCTCCTAAGGACTCACCGCAACAATCACCCTGAAAACAAAACACTCACAGTTGATATTAACAATTTCAGAGCTGAATGTAAATCTGTGCTGATATTAGAAAACAAGGATATGTTTAGTAGTCTGTTTGACAAAAAACTATTTATTTTTCAATAAAAATTGCCCTCTTTATTTGTATTCCCTCTGTGTTTTCTTTCAATTCAGACAGGTAGGGACCTTTTTTTTCTTTCCCATACATTTACTTTGGCCATGTGGCAGCCATTGCCGGTCCCCGGCCCATAAAGAGAGACAAATACCACCGTTCCCTTTCTACTTCCATGAAGAGAGTGTATCAGTCAAGCAGTAAATACATTTGGGGGTAAATGTTTAAAAAGCCTGTTTAGGCAGCAGAAGAATGCAGTGCATCAGGTCTTAGTAAAAGGCAGCTTAAACAAGTCTGCATTTAAACAAGCCAGATTTATGGCCTTCTTAAACTGCTCAGAGGAAAAGCCCCTGTTGTAAAGTTTATAAACGAGTGACTGGACAACTGAAAGATAGTCTCTGATAAGAAGGAGTGGTAGGAGGGAGGGAGGAATGAATGGGAAAGAAAGGAAAGGAGGCCGAGGATTTTAGAAATGTAGAGACAGAAAAGAGGTTACCACAAACCCATTCTGAAAGATTCAATATTCTAAATGAACTATTGATGCATTGGCTTGGATGCAAGCTTAAGGAATAGACTGCTCTTTACCAAGGAAAGCCTGAGCTCAAACATTTAGATTTTGTCTGAAAGCGACCCAGCAGTGCATGGCTCTGAATGCGCTTTTAGAAACCAGGTCAGGCACCGCTTGCGACAACTGAGGTCTGGTACCGCTCACAAACCCTCACCTCTGCACAATATCAGACAGCAGCAGAACTGAAAAGCAGAGTGTCAGAGCATACACCCATTCACACACACATGGAGGAATGGGGGCTCAACTGAACAGGGTCAGAGAAAGAGGTTCTGGAGGCCAGGTTTGTAAACCCTACACTCCATCACGCGTGACAAAGGTAACTAAAGGAATGAGTACAAGGCTCAGCGCAATCTCTCTTTCTACGCAGGCCTTCTTATCTCGGGAGACATGAGCAAAACATTCAATAACTCAAAAGACTTTCACAATTTATTTGTTGTTCTCTAAAAAAAATCACTATCACAGCTAAATGTATAAGTTTGAACAAAAAAAAAAGCTAATTAAAATGGAAAGTGTTGTGGTGACCAAAAACCCTTAGAGCAAGATGTGGTGTTCTAGTCAAAGTTATACTCATAAACCTGTATTTATTTTTGCATTCAAAACATAAAATGTAGGTATAATAAAAGGTACAACATGCAAAGCCAAATGATGCTTTAAATGTCTAGAGGTAAGACAATCTAAGGCACCAGAAAAATTATGTACAACAATTCACTTTTGTCTTACAAATAATTCTTGTATTATAGATCATTCTAAGTCTAATGAGGTCCAGGTAGGGCCCGTTCTATTGAAGCTGATCTTAGGTCTGTGAATATGTCAAACACCCAAGACTATTGAACCAAAGTCTCTAATAACTCACGTGGTGCATCATTATCACAGAAGGAGAAAATGTGTTTTTAAAGCAAGATGGTCAGCGGAAGCAGTCTGTTTGCTAATTCGTACCTTTTGATCCAATCGTCCTAAATTCAATTGTTTATAAATCGTTTATTATTTATTTCTATTAAAAGTGATTTCATATAATCAATTTTGATTTGTGTGTGTTTTTCCACAGGTCTGTTTCGATCGGGTCCCAACCAAGGAGCTCTACTCTTCGACCAAATGTTTCACCATTCACAGTGAATCTGACAAATGTATATTATAACATTCTAAATTAATTATTTACCTTTCAGCAATTGTTAAAGATTGTTAAATATTAAAACCCTTTAATACACAAAAGAGAAAAAGAAAGGGCCACACGCACGCACGCACGCAC
>NW_011369947.1:23628876-23672653 GCF_000735185.1 Notothenia coriiceps | reverse complement strand
TCTCCTTCTGTGTGTGTGTGTGTGTTTTGGAACAAATTCCAGAGCAGCTTACTGGAGGTCAGACACAAGCAGAATTCCTTAAATAAAATCACAACAGAGCTACTGTGTTTAATTTTTTTTGCCTCGCATGACTCCCTTGTTCTTCAGAATAAATAAAGAATGAGGACAGCTTGACCCTGTCCTTTCAAAGAACACCACGATACAAAATTCATAGTGACTCCTTAGAGCGTGGAGAGCTTGGATTGGATTTGTGGAAAGTTACACACAGGGCAGTGAGCAAGACTTTGGAGTCTCATCTGTAAAACTAACGTTGGAGTTAGAGACACTTACGGTGAGTATCTTGAATCGTGACTTTATTCTGAATGATCACGAAAGAACACTAAAATTAAAGCCAAGTTCTTTTGCAGGTTTTGTGCTAAACGCTGTCATTAGAGGAACACATCTTGACAGTATGATAAATCTGTATGTCTTTCGTGAATTTTTGTCTCATTAAAATTGTTCTTTTTCTCACGTGTTACTCATCTTCCACACTTCATAGGAACAGCATTTCTGACAAAACGTATTGAAAGCATTGACATCCATTATCTATACAGCTTTAAATAAAAAAGCTGGACATCAATCAGGGGCTTAATCCATACCCCGCATAATGTTCTGTATGTGTTAAATCTGCACAGACAACATTCACTGAGGGGGCTACATTGTCATTAGCATTAAAAAGCTAATTCATCACCAACACAGTAAGACTCTGCGCCTGCAGGCTAAATACGGGCTGTGACCTCCTGTTGTCTCTGTCGAGAAGGAAAAAACGTAGTTATTGTTTAAAGACATATCAGGATTGGCAAGTCTGAGTACCCAGGCCACACTGAGTTGTGTCTACTGTCTGTCCATGACTCCATGAGATTATGTTGACCTCCATTGTGATGAGTAAACAGCAGTGGATGAAGGAGGAAGACCAGGAAGGGGAGAAAGCGGGGAAGGCTGAAAGACAAGACAGGGGGGCAACTTGGATGAACTAATTTAATTAACAAAAGATGTGAGCAGCATCCAAAAGTGAAACAACCTTGGATGTCCTTGCTTAAGGAAGGGTAGGGGAGGGAGTAACAGAGAGACAAAAAGAGGGGGTAGGGGTTAAAAGAAAAGTAAGGACAAGGTGGAGGCAAAGAAAAGCAAGAGTGTCTTTGTGAGTGTATGTGAGCCAGGTTTAGGTCAAGTTTACGAGTTTGAGTGTCTGGAAGATTTTTGTTGAAGGGCAATTCTGAGATTCCCTTCAGATACTCAGTGAACTCTGTCGCTGTCTCACTTTATTCCAACCTCTCTCCTTCACTGTCCCTTGCTCCTGCCCTTTAGAAACAAGATGAAGGGATGATCAGGAGGCGGCTTCAGTTAAGACTGCCAATCAATATGGCTCTTCTGTGTGGGATGAGACTCCAAGATTACACTGAAAAGCACAAATAGCAAATGACTCTTTCAAACTACTTTCCTGACTTTGAACATTCAAGCCTGACCAAAGCCTGGAAAATAGGAACCAGGGGAACATCTCTATCCTATATTTTCTCTAATTCCTCCTCACTTTACAAGCCTTTAAAACTAAGAACCCCTGCCGGTCAAAATAACAACACTCATCACAGAAAGTTTTGCCCAACTCCAAAACTCTCATTTCCTAAACGAGAGTTAAAATGCCCCCTAACTCTTCACCATACTTCATCTTTGTTTTCCTCACTCTAAACCTCCAGGCCCTGAACAATTAGGCCGTTGTTTATGCCTGCAAATTGCTGCGCCGTGCCTATCTGTGTATGGTCCCCGGCAGCTGGATGCACCGGTGGAACGACGATATTGATTGGGATGTCTGTTCTTTTAACAAGGTCTGTCTGGTTGCTCTATCTGGGGGTGCAGCCGTGCTCATACCTGCTCCCCAAACGCAGCTCCACCTCGGTTCAGGTAATGGGAGAACACTTCAAAACTGCTTACAGAAAACACTTTTGCGGGGGCCATTTGTAAAGGGAATAGCCAGCACTCAGTCTATTGTTTCATTTCATCTAATTTTACTTTTATTTTCTCCTGGTTTCTGTCATCCGTTTAATCATTTTCTCATTCTTTTTTTCCCTAGAAGCAACCCCTCGTTTTACTTTCCTTTTCCCTCCTTCATCTGCTCCATTACTATGATAACTCTTAGTCTCTCCACTAGCTGTCCCTGAAGGGGCCAGTAGTCAGTGTTATTATTTTTCTAGTCAGGCTCCGTGCTGACGCGGTGAGTTTGCTTCCTTCTCTGCTTCACAACCTGGACTGCCTATTTGTTTTCACTCTAATGAAGTAGTGGAAATGAAGCAGGGGAAACAAGAAGGATAAGAAGAGAGTAGAGGGGGAAAGTCTTTAAGATGAGGGGAAAGAAAAGGAAGACAGAGGAAGAGGAAAGGAGAGGGAATGGACAGGCGGAGAAAGAGGATAAGAAGGAAAATGAGATACATGTAGATTTGAGCAAGCTGTGAAAAAGCTTCTAAAGAAAACATTGAACTCAGGCCGAAAAAGATCTAAATCCCCATAGTGATACATCAGCAAAGACTGAAGTCTACATTTTCAAATTAACCAGTAGGGCCCATTATAGAAAACAGCATCTTAACCTATAATCTTAACACAATTAAGAGACGTGTGAAAAGAGTGTCAAGATTAGATACACTGTATAGTATTCAGCTGTAAGGCTGTCTCTGTGTCTTTACTTTGTGGTTGGCTAAAAAGAGATACATTAGTAGCATTTAGTGAATTTGTGGGAGTTTGGCATATGTATGTGTTTCTGCTTCAGAGTCTCTGTGTGTGCCCAGTGCAATGAGCAGAATATATGTGCTATATCGCTCTCATTTGATTGAAAGTGAACTCTGCTCTGCGTTTCACCACTAGACAGCATAGCCTCGATTAATAGATAATATTCCATTGTGTTTGTGTAAGAAGATGAATTCCCCACACAGAGAGGACCTAACATTTTACAGCAGACTCACTGGGGAGCGGGCTTTTCAGTGACAGACGCAATGACATGTGTGGCACTGCTGAGCAAAAGAGGAACTGTTTTTCAGAAGATTAAGGCACTTTTTCCTTGAGTCTTTCAGCTGAATACTTCAAAAGACAGCCATAGAGGCAGGGCTGAAAGACAACTAAATGAATTGATTTGATTATTTTTGGGTGAGTCTGGATCAATCGCATTCTTTCCCCTCGTCAGAACTGTGTCGTTTGGCCCTGAGGGCGGAAGGGTGTAATTATTGGAGGCAGGCGGAGCACGCCATTTGCCCAGGCCTGGAGGGGTTCTGATTTCAATGCTCCATTATGAACCGTGTTAACAGCAAATAACATAAATTCCTCTCGGAAAGAACACACACTGTTACACACAGACACATCGTATTTGAGCAACTATAAACACACTGAGAGACAAAGAAAATCCTTCAGGCAGAGAGGAAAGGAAAAAAAGTCAGTGGGACAAACGCACACATTCCATACTATTCAAACCGTATATCACCCAGCCACTGAAAGGACAGTCTAAATAAGAAAATATTCTGAGATCAACTAGACTTCACTTGGATCTGTGCCGGTGCAATGTCTGTGTTTGTATAGATGTAAAAAACTCTCAAATTCTTCATATCTGTCTAAATGGCATTGGACTTAAAAGTCAGGCTGCCTGGCAGTAAAATGTATACAGTACGGAAGCACGTTTGTATAAACTGTGACGGAGGAAATCGATCCCTCACACTGCTCCACATGAGGAGAGCCAGATGGATCCTGTTAACAGTTCTTAAATGAATTCTACACTTTCTAAGTCCTGTGACATTCAGGGAAGCTGTTACATTAAAATTCCCAGCGTTTTGACAATTCCAAACAAATTTACACAGACCGAGCGGAGCTGTCGAGGCGGAGAGCAAACTGGGTTGTCTGCACTGTGTGTCAAGGTTATCACAGGACTGTATTTGTCTAAGACTGACAGGACCCCGTCTGAAACCTAACCCCACATTAGTTATTGTGGGATAAAGCTTTGTGGGGCAGGAAAGGAAAAAAGGAAGGAGGGAGAGAGAAACTTAAACCATGATTTATTTTAAATAGCCAAATGTGGGGTGCAGAAGTTACCTGAACATCTGTAAGGCAGGCAGGCTAAGGCAGGCCGAATGCTGAAGAGAAGGCCTTTTATTTCCTTATGTGATATGGTAATTAGCTGTTATTTTTACCAGTGTTGCAGTTATTTGTACTAAATTCTTTACAAAATACACATCCTGAACTAAAACCAAGCAGCATCCTTTCAAGGGAAATATTAACTTTGGAATATTTCCAATATGTCCAAAACACTGTCAACACAGATCTCACAAGGATTAACCACCTGCCAAAGCAGACCACAGTGAGCAGGTGTATATAACTATTCATTTTCGCAAAGCAAACATTTATGGTTGGTTTGCAAGGCAGGATGATTTTGGGTTGGGGCCACTGTCAATGATCCCCTTAGCTACAGTATGTTGGCTTGGACAGTAGGTGCATGATGGGTAAATATTGAGATGGTTCCTCAAGTGTGTAGATCCTGGGGCTGAGCTAAACAAACAAAGGTTGTTCCGAGTGTGAGAGCAATTAAAGAAAATACCATCCAGAGAACATATTCTACACTGAAGAACTTTTTCCTGGAATCTCTTCCTGTTATTGCCTTATGTAGAATGTAATCATCAATACAGTTGAACAACCTAAGAGCCAAGGAGAAATGTGTCCTGCACTGCAGAAGTGCGGATGACCTTACATGCTGGTCATTCACACTGTCAACACTGGACTGAGGAAAGAAAGAGAAACAAGCGTATGCATGGAGAACACTACGCCTTGCATCTTACTTTATACAATGGAGATTTTAATAAAATGAGGCATAAGGAAAAAAAATCTAATGGATTTGTCAACATAAAGAAGAGATGCTGTGGCGGAGAGAAATCTAAAGTTAAGTAATTTGCACAAGACTTTCATTATGTGGGAACCTTGTGGAATTGAGAGTTATCCCCCAGCTTCTGCATTTTCCCAGAACCGAATTAAGTGCAGAGATGAGATTAGTTTGCCCAGAGATTGAATTGGACATGCCTCCGGATTTTACTGCCGTGATACACAAATAAAGCATGATACAACTTTGCTAGAGGCTGAAATGTCAAATGCAAACCCGGAAAAAAATCATGACCAAATTGAATGTGCTCTCTATACTAAAAACACATTTTGCGAAGTACTTAAAAATATTGATTTGGTTTATTAAAGTGACACAACATGCAACACAGATTAAAACCACTGTGAAACCTTGTAAAAAAGGTTCACCAAGCAGTGGTCAAAGAACTTATATTTAGTGTGTAATTGTATTTTATTAATGTCACTTGACTTCCTCGAGCAGAGAAGAGGCGTAGCAGCAGTGTGGCCAAGGGGTTGAAAAGTCACACAGTCAAATCAGACAACAGCCAATAATAACCCTGTCACAGTGACCTTGATAAAGAGATCCAACAGCCCTATCTGTGGGTATTTCCGGAGAGGAGTGTCAGCTGCGTTAATGCCTAAATGGGTAATGCTGTCACTTTAAAACAACTTTTAAATAAAACAGAAGCACCAGTCTTTAACTGAGGCGAGTGACGAATTTCCAGAGGGGAGATGAGGATGAGTGTTCACTTCTGCCCCTGGACTTACTTGTAGATAACCACAATCTTCATCAGCTCTCACCTCCTCACCTTTTTGACTCGTTCTGTAGCTCACATTTTCAGTATTAACAATATATTCCTGTTTTTCTGTTTCCCTCTGAGCACGCTTTGTATTACAACCATTCCTCTCTCTTTCTCCTCCTGAAACTTGACCTAATGTACTGTAACTCCTTCTCACACCTAACATCATTAAAAAAAAACAATAATAACAACAACAGCAACAAAGAAAGTAGGAGCCGTTGGCAGGTTTTTTCCCACACAGGCCAGACCAACCCTCACCACTACTGCAGACTCATTTGGAATGCTACATTTTAGTACTCAAAAGCCTGGAAACTGAGCAATGGTCGAAGGGGGCAAACATGCCATGAATTAAATCTGTGATTCAGAGCTGGTAATGTTCCTGACCTTGCAAACTGTCAAACTCTTCTATTTGTTCAAATCACACTCCATTACAACTTTAATAGTACAACATTACAGCTTTATTTAGCTCCGTCATCCCCACATTTCCCCCTTCGAAGCAGAGAGAGAATAATTATGTATCTTTCCATCGTCTAGGCAAAATGATGAGTATGAATATCACATCTAAAGAGAGAGATGGAAAGATAAATAAGAGCAGCGGGATAGTTGAATGTTTTCTGTTGGTAGGGCAGGAGCATGAAAGCATAAAGTGTATTGAAACTAGGAAATATTGTTATTCCAGTAAAGATGTAGGTCATTCCAGAACAGAGTTTTTATTACTCTGGCTGTAGATATCGATTGTAGGGTCACTGGGTCGGCAGAAGGGAAGTAAATGAAAATGGAATCTAAGTGATCACCTGCTATGTAATGCAGTTTCTCTTTATTACTCTTAGATAAATATCATAGATACACATTCATGTCTGCAATAATGTGGATTGAGTGTGCTGCTTCATCACTGAGATCTAACATATAGGGGTCACTGTCAGACCCTCATATGTTTTAATTTCATTACAGCATAAATAGATAAATATGATACACTGATGTTCTTGTCGCAGTTAACGATCTCCGGGCTGGCATTTTTATCTGAAAAATCCATAGGGTCAATCCTTAGGCCACGGCACGCAGATACCACTGATTTTATAATGCAGGAATAAAAATGATGAGTTCCCAACCCGGTGTAAGGGCCTCAACTTTAAGTCAAATCTTATACTCCCTCCTTTTCTTCCCTGCCAACTTCTACAGTACTTTCACTTTTTACTGCACAGCACGGGGCTTTAAATTAGTTTAGCCCTAAAGCCAAATGTAAAATGTGGCCTGAACAACAAAAGGCTCATTAAAACATACTATTACACTCACCATATGCAGGCCCACCAGCATTGGGAGTATGACCTGTGCTGTGTACTACGCTACAGAACAAGAACGCAGGCTGTAGAATATCAGCACAGGCTAAAGTTTCTTGGTTAGGCAGCTGCTCACTTTCCCTTCCTTGTCTGCCCTCATCCCACTCATGTCACACTGAATGATCCCACACTAAGTGGATGCATCTGTGTGGTAGCAGCTCCACAGTGCCAATTGGAGAGGTGGGAGGAGTTGTTACCATGGCACTACAACTAAATGTGCTTCTATCAGGTTGGTGATTGGACGGGTTAGAGGCCAGATGAAGGTTTAAGAGTGACTCTGGATAGAATGTTGGTCAGACCCAGAGGTGAGTAGGTTTGAGAGGGCTCACTGTGTCCCTTCCCTTCTTTTATAACCGAAATGGCTGATGGACATACGGAGCACAGCAGTGGTGGCTTAGCTCAAACATGTTGGTACATGATTGTATTCATACAAATATATGAACGTTCAAAATATAATTCATTTTCTAATATGAATAATTCACTTTGTTTTCTAATAACAACAATATTGTATTATTGCCCCGTTTTAGATACAATAGCAACAGGTTTGCAATCAGCAAGCAATCTGAGTCTGATTGCACACCTGTTGCTATTGTAATTAGAACTGGGCAAAAATACAGTATTTTGCACACACACACACAACCACCATATGTTACCCACAGTTAGAGAACAATGGGGGCGGTAACAACTGCACTAAAGTGAGGCTAATGATTATTATTGTTATTCTGACGGTTATTTTAATTCTGCAAATTGCCATAATGTTTTTTGCTGTCCACATAACAAAAAAGACACAATTTTGCTCTTTTTCACATTTCCAAAAGCATCCTTTGAGATGGCTGCACACATACATTAGATACTGTACTGCGCTGACAGGGAACCAGGCAGCAGCAGACATATCGGGCTGAGCCATGTTACCTTGTCACATCTCATGAGGCCCAGGTAGCGGAGGGACTTGCTGCTCTGAGCGATCTGTGTGGCTCCCTGGTCTGTGATGTCCTTACACCAGCCGGCATCCACAGTCTCTATGGTGCTGCTGTACTGGCCTATGGCTATCAGAGCTGTGGAAACAGGAGGGAGAGTGAGAGAGGGGTGAGGGTAAGGAAGGAGGGGGAAAAACAAGAGAAGGTGTTAGTCTGACACCCGTTCTCATGCAAATGCAGCAGCATCATCCTCCCATAGAGACGCACAGTAATTCCAGATGGAACCAGTGTCATCTGGCCAGCTGTGACAAATACGACAATGTTTGCACAACACCTTGGAATTATCCACACATACAAGGTAACACACTGAAACACACACATCACACACAACTATGTTTGTTCAGACTGCTGCAGGATTCATCCATTAGAGCATTGGCAATAGTCACAGCACTGAAAGGCAATGACATCGTGCCAGGGTATGATTTAATTATGATGGTGTGTATGTGAGCGTGTGAGTGTGTGTTTGTGTTTACTGCTGGTAGATAGGGCAGAAACATTGTGACAGGGTGAAGAGTATCCACAGAAACAAATATGTGTCAGTGTCTGGGGGCTTTGTTACAACCTAGAGCATGTGTGCATAACTACACACATAAACACTCATGCACACACGCAAACAAACACAAACCTCAGAAATGGGTTCTTTTAATATAGTCTTAATTTATTTTTCAGCTGAGCACATATTAAATTGTGCAGCTGACAAACCAGATGAGATCAAATTGTCTGTTATCTATCTCAAGTAAAGACATACTCTCTGTTGCATTAACAAACAAACATACACAGAGACACAACAATCCTCCTCATCAATCTTCGACCCGTCAATCGTTGGGCAGATGGAGGAGACCTGTGCGCCACCAGTCGATTGATAGTGCTGCTCGGTGATCGATTGGTAAGGTCTGAGCTTTGTTCTCCCCTCTCTCACAACCACCACTAATGAGAGTGGGACGGGAGGAGATGGAGCGAGGGATGAGAGAAAGATGAAAGAAGGAGGGTGAAGACAGAGAAAGCCTTTGACAGCACCTTCAAATCCTTACTTAGCCCTTATGTTGTTTTTTCATTACGGAAATCTATTTCACCTCAAACTTTTTCACAAACAAGATAGAGACTCAAACATCTCCACTTTAACCAGCAGGGAAAGAATATGTTTAAACTTTTTATGTATACAAACATTTTAATGTTTAATCTCTACCTGTCTTCTAAAATGTTGCCGTATTTAATCAAATGTAAACATAGAATTAGCAGATTGTTGATGTCGCTGCACATTGGGTAACTTGTTGTTCAAGAATGTGTTTGTGTGTGTGTACACGAGTGTGTGCTTACACTGCGGAGCGGGAGTTTGTTTCCGCAGGAGAAGGGAAATGAATAATCTTACGCTTTTTGAATCAACTGTATGTATTTAACCCTTTTTCCTCATGTGCAGCTGGAGCTAGGTAATGTAGAGTTTCCTCCACACACACACACACAGGAACCATCTTGTGTACAGTAGGTAACATATGTAACATATAGCCTTGGGCACTTGGGTGCTCGACATGTGGTTCCCTTTGTGCTCCAGCATGCTCTTGGATGCCATGCATAATGGCCCATTATGACTGAACAGGCAGTAACATGGCTTTGAAGCTACAGAATGTTTCATGTAAAACGGCACCATGGGGAAAAGGCTCCATCAGGCCAGATGGGTTCAGAACACACGGAGTAGCCATTTTGTTTTTTGACTGGCCCTGACCCGGTAAAGCATTCTAAAAATGGAGACGCCTGCATTTTTCTATGTGTGTTTGAGTGTGTGTGAGATTGGAAAAACGTCAAATAGGTGAATGGCTCCCCATCCTGATTCCCTTGTCATGTCCAATCACATGATCCCAAACTCGATTACCTGGGCTCAGACCTCTCGTCTGATGTTGAGACACACATATTGCTGCTGTTAAAACCTCCTCGCAGTGCGATTGTGAGTTTTCTGAGAAACAGGGAGATCAAATAAAAGAGGAGAGCTTCACAGTTAACCGAATCCAACAACAGAACTCCCTCCACTTCCCTTTCAACAACTCCAAGACCCTGTTTCTTCCACTTCACCGTTACTTCTTTCAACCTGACAAAGTGAGCGGATTGAAGCAGACAGGGTGCCTACCATAGTGAATCTATAAGAAGTGTGTGAATATATTGTCCGTGCATATCCTGATTACTGGGCTGCACTTACCTAAGTACACAAACCTTCCTACTCGAAATTAGTGAATTACAGGCTTTTGACTTCATAAAGAAAAACATGTGGTGGTAAGAGATAGCAGCAGGGAGAAAGAGAAGAGCTAATAACACTAAAGAACATATTGTTATGCTCTCACGTTGGTCAACTGGAGAGTCAGATAATGGCTTTGTCAAAACGAGCCAAGTGTTAGGCTATTTAGACTTGTTTAGTACTCCATCAACAAGTTCATCTGGTCACCATTAAATCTAATATCCCCGTGTGCTCTGCCTCTCTCCCTCTGCCTTTGATCCTCTATCAGGAGACTGTAAACTCCAGCTACTCCTGGTGGCAAATGGAAATCGTTGGCTACTTTTCAGAAAGAGAAGAGCTTTAAGGGAAACCTTTTAACTATAATCAAAAACAGTTTTGGTCACCTTGTCAGAGATGGAGAGGGCAACTGAACCTGTTTTAGAAGAGAGAGTAAATAAAAGAACAAACAGAAGAGGTGTTTTACTTTTTAATATTGGGTTTCAAAATGATTTGACTGGCAGTGTATGGGACCATAAGACCAGGAAATTGTATATCCTGACTGACAAGGATTTTCTGTCCTAGAAATAGATGAAGCGATATGCAAGAGAAGTTAAGGTGAAAAAGAGGTGGAAGAGTCAGAGAAAAAGTTAGCAGAAAATCCCTTTCTGGCAGCAGGAGCTGTGACTGAGTGGTGACTACACACTCACAGGCGGTAATGAGGACACACTCTGCTGCCCAGGCTGGAAATGGCTTTCGAATCTGGCTCTGTCTGTGTGTATGTGTGTTTACACTCCCTCTTTAGTGTGAAAAGAAACAGAGAGACTCAGAGATTGACCTTAAATCCATGATATCATTCATTTTGAGCATGGCACATTTCACCTGTCTTTTACTGAATCTGTCATTTGGGGATTAACTTATGTCATCATGCGAAAAACAGGTGGGGATCGTATTCTAAAGCAACTGTTGCAGTTCATTTAAGCAACTGGGATTTTGGCCAACACATCTTCTTACTAATCAATCACCAAACAACAAATCGATCAATGGATCAATATAAAGTGTCATGAACCATTTAGTCCCTCTAGGAAGCTGGGTCAAATACTGAGCCTGCAAACACTCATGGTAGTTTGCTTTCCAATTCTTTTACTAAGACTTTCTCAAATGTTAGAATTTAAGGGGAAGGCACTACTCATAGCTCTTAGTGAAGAAACAAGGTGACAAATATCGAGCAGAGGTGAATAACCAAGTAAAACCTCAAATCTTCTGTGTTCCATTAACTTCTCCATTATCTCTAGACAGAGATTCATAACCTATTACTTTCCCATATCAGGCACAAGCTGTTATCAAAAGCCATAAATAGCGGATTTATCCAGACAGAGGAGCGGCTCTGGGGTAAAGTAACCACATTCTTAACAGAGGGGTCAGGAGTTGGTCAATCCTGTGATGACCGCAACGTGAGAAGAAACCTTCCTTAATCAGGTTATTCCACTATCTCCGTACCTGACCTCAGAGCTTCAGGGGTTAAGCATCTTTTACAGGCTTATTAGATATTCACTTATTACATTCTCCTAAATGATGGTGTGCCATTACTGCTATCTTATTGCTCTGAATCCATCCCCAGGCCTGTCTGCTGTAACCCTATACACCATATTTTAGCCGCTGATGAAGACAGAACGCTTACGAAAGACATGATGGTATATGGTGGTTAAGATTTACTGTGGTGCAGTGTGTGCATGTGTGCAGTGTGTGTGTGTGTGTGTGTGTGTGTGTGTGTGTGTGTGTGTGTGTGTGTGTGTGTGTGTGTGTGTGTGTGTGTGTGTGTGTGTGTGTGTGTGTGTGTGATTATGGCAACAGGGATAATGCAAAAAATGGCTTATTATGGCTGATGTATTCCAGAGAGCACAACTGTCATGTCTAATGTGAAAGACATCCACTGTGCTGCTGCATGCCCAAAACCAAAAGAAACTCAGTTTTCATTTCTTGTCTTCCGAATTGGTGTAAGTAGTAACAAGGGATGCAAAAGCTATTTTTTAGGGCGGAAATTACAATCTGTATGTTTTCCTTCCAATTTAGCAAATTGTCTTACCAGTACTGACATGGATTTTTTGCAAGGAACATGGCCAAGTTAGTTTCCCTTTTGCGGTTTCAAATCCTTTAAAGAAAAGGAAGGGCAATAAGGGTGCAGGACTCAAGTATGTCCAAGCAGGACTGTGCTGATTACCGGCATTTAAACAGCTGACTTACCAAGCTTTCCTCATGCTGATTTAACAAAGATTTGGTGAATTATCAGGAAAAAAAATAGGCTGAATTTCAGGTTTTTTCATTTTTCTTCAATGGATCCAATCCCAAACAAAGAGACACATGATGAAGTGCATGGACAAAAGGTGAATGACCTTTCAGATGTTTAAATTGATTATGGTGTATCATTATTGGATCCCTTTTCTGTGAGTAAATATATAAGTATGTACATGTGTGTATGTTCCCATGTGTGTGTGTAACATTTGTGTACTGGTTTTAACCATGAGCAGCAAAGGGAAAATGCTCCCACAGGATTGTGTTTACATGATTGTACATACACATGCATGAGCACATATGTACACCACACATGAGTGTAAAAAACTGTCAGGAGACCTCAATGAGCACCATGTGGATGTCACTTACCTCCTTTGATGCCTATCTGACCTGGCCCAGCATTGGCCCCATGGTATGATTGATTAAACACACTATGCTCACCTTCAAAGCCCCCAGCCAAACTGACTAGGGTCAAGCAGAGTACCAGAAATAATTCAGTAAACAACATACCAAATAAAGCTTTTGAATCACACACGCAAGGAGAAGAGAGAGGGACTGTTTTGTTGGCTGGGAATTAACCAATTAAAAGCTGTGAGAACTAGAGGGAACTTGAGAAGGCATGCCGACAATCCCTCGATTGAGAGGAGAGACAACCCTGCTGGGCTGTGGACATGAACATGAACTTGATGTGACAAAAACTGGGCTGCTTCTTCCAAGGCAAAGAAACATTATTCAGAAAGAAATAGAAAGAAAGAGAAAAGCGAATAAGAGAGAAGGAACAAAATGAGAGAGGCAGACATTCAACGAGGTGACGTTCTTTGCCCTGACATTTTGGGCCAACGCAATCAAAGGCCGGGGGAACTGAAATGAGCCAGGCTCCACAGAGAGACACTGGAGAGAGGAGGAACAGATTGAGTGGGACACAAGAAGGAGGGAGAGCACTTTATGGTGGGACATGCTCGATCTGGGAAATTAATTAGCCAGAGGGCAGGGAGAAGGCAGTGTGCCTCCTTGTGTGTGTGTGTGTGTGTGTGTGTGTGTGTGTGTGTGTGTGTGTGTGTGTGTGTGTGTGTGTGAGAGAGGGCATGGGCATTTTCCCAATCAGCCTCTGATCTGATGTAAACCAGCTGACACATAACATTTGTGGCAGTGTGTGCTCGTATGGCTTTATGTGTTTCTGCGAGTGTGTGTCTGTGTGTTTCAGGCAGAGAGAGAGAGAGAGAAACAGAAGCAATCAGCAGACCCAGACATGTTTAAGTGGTGAGGTAAAGGCAGTACAAGTCAAAAGTGACTCTTAAGTTTCATGGTGAACACACACACACACACACACACACACACACACACACACACACACACACACACACACACACACACACACACACACACAGAGTTTTAGTAGTTGATGTGTGATAACCTTGTGGAGAGGATGTGAAGTTTGGAGAGGAAGATTGGAAAGGTGAGTGAGTGGCAGCGAAAGGGAGAGATAGAGGGGAAGAGTGATGGGCAAGGACAGATAGACAGAGTAAAGGCGCGATAAGGAGAGATGGAGCTATCACAGGGGTGACCTACAACAGCCTTTCCTTCACCACTGAATACAACCACTCGTCACCCATTCACACACACATTCACAGGTCAACAAGACACTTAACAGGTCGGCATTATTCATCAGGACTCAATTAGGTTGAACACACTGTGGTCTACACCAAGAGCAAAGGATAGGATGCACTCACAGTTGAAATACTTTTAAGAACTTGGAAACTCTTTCTATTTATTATATGTGCACCTCACAATTTGTGCCCCAATGCCTTGGGACAACCCCTCTATACTCTGTCACTTCAGTCAGCCTTGTCCTCTCTTAATATGTCTCTGTGTCGCTATCTTTCTATGTCTTATGCTTTGTATTTTTTTTACACTCATCACTTGTGTTACCAATTGTTCATACCTCATTGATTTGTATTGTAAACAACATCATCTCATAAATAAAATGTATGTGTATAATCTATGTGGAAATAGTGTGTTTTATATCTTCATCTTTCTTCTTCAATACAAGCACCTAATCAAAACACACACACAAACACACACACACACACACACAAACTAAGTTCCCATTGGCATCAGCAGTAAAACCAAGATATCAAGCTCTATTTCAAACCAACAGCACCTCTGCACCTCTCCTTTGACGATATTAATCTCCACAACTTTTCTCTCTCTCTTTCCCCCTTTGTCTCTTTCTCCATTGCTCTCCCTCTTTCTCTATTTTGGATTGTGTATAACAGGAAACAGCTCTCGAATTCTGACACCCCAGACGGAGGGGCATAAAGCTTAACAACCTCAATTTAAAATGAGAAGACGAGAGAGGAGAGGAAGTGAAGAGGCGGAAAGAGGACGAAAATGAAGACAGACAACATTCTGGTGAACTGCATGTTGCATGCGTCTGACTAAAATTAACGTAGCGTAGCAATAGTTATGGCTTTGGTTATGGATTATGGCTAATCCTCTAGCATAGGGAGCAGGTCTTAAAGGTAATTACACGCTGCTATTGGATCCAGAGCCCAGAAATGGGCCTCTCTTACATTGCGCTTATTACGATCCAGAAGAATACTGGCTGCTCTTACATGTTATAACCTTTCGTTATTACACACAGCCTGAACAGAGTACAGGTTAACACACCATGGCATTCTCTGCCAATCTTAATACTATTTAAACCTGTCTGAAGGGTTACAAAGTGTTGTTGCTGGGATATCAGCTGTTCTTTTAGTTTGTTATGGAAAAAGGCAAAACACGGATTAAGGATACAAAAACACTCTTTGTTTAGTTCTGTAATAATTGTGACTAGGAATTCATTTAGTCATCAAAAGAAAAGCAAAATAGCTTGCCGTTGACCCACTTAGGGTAATTAGCAGCTCCACTCAGTTCTTGAATAGTACCAACACTGAAAGACAGGAAGATGGACCCACTGGAATGTTTATTTAAAGGCATAAGCCATACCCTCACATTTTGTTGACCCTTTCCTCCTCGAAATGCCCCCCTGACTCCGTCTAACACACGCAGTCAGCATTCCAAGTGCCACTAAGTCTGTTTCGATGCCTTATCTCGAGCCTTTAACAGTCCACTCTGTCCGCTGTAACCCTGCGGGAATCATTAACCAGACACACACTTCCTCGACCACTGAGAAAATCCTCCAAATGTTTGTGTGTGTTGCATGTTCATGTGTGTGTGTGTGTGTGTGTGTGTGTGTGTGTGTGTGTGTGTGTGTGTGTGTGTGTGTGTGTGTGTGTGTGTTTCTCCGTGTGTGAATTAGGGTCTACTTAGCCCCCGAAGCAACCATAAAACAAATGACCCGATACCAATTAGTTCAAAACAATTAGGTTAGTAGACCGGTAATAGCAGGCGGACCCACCCAAGGAAAAGCTTAGGTTATGCCTGTTTCTTTCCTCAAGCCTAACACCAATAAAAACAGTCACAAACAATCTAACCTTGACAATACAGAAATTAATAATGTGTGCAGCACTGGGACTACTTAACATGGTGTCGAATAAGTGCTAAAGGAAATAGAAACAATAGTCAGAACATGCAATGTCTTGTACATTTTGCTTTTGAGCACTACATTATATTTAATGTACTAACTAACTGATACGTTTAACTGTAATCTAAACTTTTATTTGACCAATCAAAGCTATATTTAAGGTTAACCTCAAATCAATACAAAGACCTTAAAAACTAAAGCACATCTAAAATCTCAACATGCAAAAGTCAAACAAATGTTTTAACTTAGCAGAGTAGCATTTGAATTGCTTAATAAGATGAGAAGAGGAGATACAACTCGACTCCAGTGCGAGCGATAGAATTGCTAACAAAGCACTTATATACTAATAAAGGCCTGGCTTATCTAAAGCCAGTTGAGTAGCACTTGAAATGTTTTAGCTCTATGAAACCTGATGTACTTATATGATTCTGTTTTCTTCAAGTTTGTATTTTGTTGGTCGAACGCACTTATTGTAAGTCGCTTTGGATAAAAATGTCAGCTAAATGCAATGTAATGTAATAATATATAATCTTTCCTTATCTGAGTCAGCTTCTCGAGCCGTATCTGGCCGTGCAACACTTACAGTGTCACATAGCCTACTGTATGCAGAAGTATTATTTTGATGTACTTATATGATTCTGTTTTCTTCAAGTTTGTATTTTGTTGGTCGAACGCACTTATTGTAAGTCGCTTTGGATAAAAATGTCAGCTAAATGCAATGTAATGTAATACAATTATTATCTCAAGTAAAATAGTGTCATTTGTAACTGAAAAGAACATTTTCAAAATGCTCTCTCCTTTTCTTATCATTCTCCATGTGTCCCACTTTGGTCTCCTTTATACAAACTCCCTAATGGCTCATGAGTCAGTAACAGCACGTCGTCAGGTCTCACCAAAAGCTCTTTAGCAAAGTTTAAAGCTCCCGTGATGTTTTCTGATCGATACCTGGCCATAACTCAAATCTCACGTCAAGTGCCATTACTGTATGGACTGCACACTCTCAACCGACGTGCACCAACGCACACACACATAACCACATGTACATTTTCATGAGCTTGGACAGTGTTTTTGATCAATACCTGGCTATAGATCAAACACCTTTTTCAGTTTATGGCTAACCTTTCCCAAGGCTCATTTCAGACGCACACAGAGTAACTCATGTCTTATTCGAGACTGCTGCTTTGACTGCGTCTATGAAATTGATAAGTGCTCTTAAATGCAAAATGACAGTTTAAGAACCTTGTTTTTGTGCCGCAGCATAGTCAGAATGACTCATAAAAACACAAAGCACTTTTCTTTAGAAGGTAACTCCATAGTCAGTGCCAAAGAATGAAATACACAAGGCCAAATGTGCAGCTAAAGACTTGAAACTGCTTGAGAATTCTTCTTTGGAGGGTTATTAGTTCAAATATAACAAGGGGAACGGCATTGCTTGGAAACTATTTCCCCCTTATACATTTCATTATATGTGGAATTGAGGAAAAAGATGAGTTGGTTTCCCCATAAATATTTAATCTACCTAAATATTACTGACTTAGAACACTCTCCTAAATGTTTAGACTCCACTGACACAACATTTTTATTTTGCTGGAAATACAATCAGCCATGAATGTTGTAGAGGAAAACTTAAAGGGGACCTATCATGCAAAATGCACTTTTGTACCTCTTTTATACATGAATATGTGTCCCTGGTGTGTCAGGGAACTCACCAAGTGTCAGTGTCTCTTTTCCTCCATACCCAAATCTCTAAAAACGGGGCTGCAACGGAGCTGATTATTATTTGAATGTTTCTGACGTCAGAAAAGGGGTGCTCCGCCTATATGGGCAACTCTCCACCTATCAGGGGAATGAGAGACCGCTCGAAAGCACTGGAGACGCTGTAGTACATATGCCAGGCCTGTGAGTGGCGCTGTAGTCTGCCTCAAAAGCAGAATCAGCCCTTGCAAAAACAGGGCTGGAAAAGAGCAAATAGAGCTAAATGAGGCATGGCTAAAATGCATGATCTGTTTGGTATTTTGAAAAAAAAACTTCAAAGACATGTTTTATATAGGTATGGCCCTACAATATATGTTTCAAATATTGCATGATAGGTCCACTTTTAAACAAATGAAATAACCATGCAGAGAAAAATATCTTTACTTCGTTATTTGTTTATAATCTAAAAGTTTGGCTGAGCAAGCAGACGGGGGCCTACATTTCTAGCTGTGTGCTTGTCGTTGCTTCAAACATGTGGGCCATTGTATTGTGTGCCAAGAAATCACAGCTTCTCAATCCCACACACTTATTTACTATCAAGCTTCTCATCTACTGTTATCCTGAATATGCCCAGCATGCACGTCTCAATTTCTCCAGGTCTCAATGTCCTCATCATTTATCCTTTTTGCTTCTTTCCTCATCATCTCATCTCTTCTCATATTGTCCTTTCTCTCATCCTGTTTCCTCCCCCTCCTCGTTTCCTCCTGTGCCTGTGTCTTTCTTCCTCTCTCTAATGTTTGCTTTCCCCTCAGCCTCCCCCCCTCTGTTTTTATCCTCCTGCCGATCCTCTCTAAAGGATGTTCCTGTGTTCAGGGTCACAGTCACCCCCTCAGTAGCTCTGTTGACCTTTAAACTCTTTACTACTGGGGTCAGCGCCTGTCGCCATGGTGTTTAACATCCCTGTGGGAGGCCCTCCATGTACATGGGATAGATCCAATTCAAACATGCATATTCACATTATGGCATGCAACATTGACCTTTTACATCCACTTCTTCTCTTTCTCTCAGGTTACAAGCCTTGATGACAGACAACAGTCAGAGGAGCCAACAAGCCTCCCCCGCTGTTTGCTTCAACATCTTTTACTCATTCCTTTATCCAACATCCTTCCAAGAAAGTTGTATTATTGCCCTTCCTCCCTGTCTCCCTGCGGTCTAAACAGGTATCTTTCTCTTTGGATATTCACATCCAAGACTGTCGACTGCAGGCTATTGGGTTACACAACCACGATAGAAAGACATCCCACAATGGCAATTATCCCGTGTAGCGATGGCTGTAACTTGCGCCTGGGAACCAAAGAAGAACATTTATGAAAACAGCTTCCTGCTGATATGAAGAGCTCAGTGGCAGCATAAAGCAAACAGGCCAATTTCAGGTTTCTGCAGCTCTCCTCTCAGTTCATGTTCAACCATTTACAATGTAATTAAGGATTAAGCACTAATTGCAAAGATGTGCAACTTTGTCAATACCACACTTTAAGCTTTTGAATATAAAGGGAGTTTACATTTTTAAACAAGCAACTTGTAAACAAATGTGTTGGGTTATAAAGAGTCTAAAGTGGGTCACCTGTTTTCGTTTCTAAAGTATTTTTGTGTATTCTGTGTGATGCCGTCCGACAGCAGAAATATGATTCAGATGTAATCAGCGCAGCTGGCTTCAGATTTTGCCTGACACTCGCTTGATCACATCACATGATTGTTTTTGGCCGGACAAGACAATGTGCTGCTTTGAGTATGTCATTATATGCACTTACAGTGTGTGTGTGTGTGTGTGTGTCTGTCTGTCTGTCTGTCTGTCTGTCTGTCTGTCTGTCTGTCTGTCTGTCTGTCTGTCTGTCTGTCTGTCTGTATATATGTGTCTGTCTGTCTGTGTGTATGGTGTCCCTACTTAATTTTGAGGGGTGTCAGTCTGTGTGTGCACATGGCTCTCAGAGTGTGTGCATGTGTCAGAGGGAGAGGGTGAGCTTGGGGGAGGCCGCACACTCAATAGTCAAAGATACAAGTCCTGCACCCCTCCTCCATAAATTACCAGCTCATTACAGTAATGCAGCCCATTTAGCAGAGAGGGGGGAGGAGAGAGGGAGATGTAAGAAAGGATTGCAGAAAACAAGTGTTTGGGGGTAGCAGGATGCATATGGGATGTAGCAGATAAAGCATAAATGTCAAGAAAGAAAATGTGGTGAGGACATGGGTAGGAAGAGGGACCGAGAAATGAGGAGGGATGAAATAGAAGGAGAAGAAAGTAAGGTACGGAAAAAGAAGGGGAGGAGTAAAGAAAGGCTGAGGATTTGCTGTGATGTGTTTAAGGAGCTTTTCAATCTCAACAGAAGTGCTTTTCATTAGGTTAAAATCTATCATCTGTGCTGCTGCTGGAAAAAAACAATGGGGAAATATTAATATAGATAGTGGCTACAGGAGGAGACAGAGATATAGACCCAGACGGTGGGAGGGAGTGGGAGGATTGAGAGGAGGGGTGTGGTTTGGGGGGGGGGAGAGAATGGGATGAGATGTAACAGTTGTAATTGAATAGTGAACTAGAGAGGGCCTGAGTGCAAGCACTGATTAATACAATTCAAATTGATTGTCTCCTAGTAGCTGAGAGAACATCTCATTCTGACTTTCATATTTGAATGTTCAGCATGTTCTCTATGTGCATGAGTGTGTGTGAGTGTGTTACAGAGAGCATTACTGAGGGGTAGGGAGATAGAGAGTGCCCTCTAGTGCTTTGCTGCTCCTTTTACCCCACCCTTATTCTGTGATATTGGAATCTTTTGTGTTTTTTGTCAAGTAAGTAGCAAGAACTCCTTGTGCTTCATTATATCCCCAGGGGTTATCTTCACAGTCAGCATCAATGGTTACATTCTCCTTACAGGAAAAACCTTTTTCTATTTCCAGTATTACAAATATTTGTACAGACTTGAAAAATAAGCCACACTAGACATCAGATCGCAGTCAACATTAAGTTTTAATACGGTTTTTCTCTGGGTTTTTTTGTACATTAGCTGTGTTTTTACTGTTTTACTGTTTGCTCTGCTTACCGTCAACCTGGAAGAAATGCACATCCCCACAGGGAGAATACTCTCCCCAAAACACATTTTATTATCTTTATTGTTAGATCAATTGCTTTTTATTTGGCAACTGTTTGGTGGATAGAGTACCAGTTAATTTCAGGCAGCAATTGACACTGCAAACAACCACCCAGTTAGAGCTGTTAAGAATTCTAATAGCATCCGGCACTTACAATGGCAGGGTTAAATGCTACAGTGTACGTAGACAGTAATAAATGTGTTTTCCATTCACACCATTTTCCTCCTAACTTTATCTCTTTGCCTATTTTATAAATTACTAAGACAGCGCCAGAGAATCAGTATCAGACAAATGAGAGTGAAGATGGCTAAGGGGGAAGAGCCGAGCTCCATTTGCACCTCAGGAGTAACGGAGAAGGATTTATAGTTTGGGTGTGAAACAATCATTCACATTAGTGAGTCAGGCCCTGCGTTCAATTAGCAGTAGCTTGTGTCTCACAGTAATTCCCTCCGCCTGTGAGCCAGAAAATCCTGTCAGCGATGTGAACACAGAAAGCTCAAGCTTTCCTAATAAGACCCCCCACAATTATCGCTGTTCTGCCTGCCAACAGTGGGCAGCCATTAGGATGCCTACCTGCACCACACTATTCAGAAACTTAGGCACGCTCTGCCAAAATACCTCAGGAAAAGGTGTTTTGTGAAAAGAGAAAAAAAGAATATAAAAGTGTAATAAGAGAAGCCGGAAGAAACACAGAACATCTCTGATCCTTCGGTGGTTTGAAAGATTTCCCCCTCCTCCTCTGTCTCCCTCTGTCTGTCAGTCCATTTTGTTTTTATTAAGGGCCCATCTGTAAACTCTGATACTATCTTTGTGACATTAAAAAGAAAATGTGTCACAACTGTTCTAACTCATACGATCTTGATAGCTCATTAGCCTCGGCGAGAAAATTACATAGGGCTCTATGTTGTCTCAATTGTATTTATTTCATGTGATTCATGAGATGTGACCAAGTAAGTGCACCTAATGATGTTTGGTGTTTTTAATTCAGTGGTAAATAAACAACGGGGATCTTGGCCATCAGGTGACCAAATGAGGTACCTATCATTTCATTTGAATTAAATAACAATTTATAAAATGACAAAATTATTTTTGTTTTGAATGAACTAACACAATCTATTATGCCTGTGGGACTTTATAAACTTAGTTCTGAGTCTTCCATAGTGAATGACTAGAGCAGGGGTATCCAAAAATGTTTCGCCGAGGGGCCACATACAGAAAAATATACGAAGGGCTGGGCCACTCACTCGAGGTGTTTGAATATGCTTTAAGCAAAACAACAGCCTACATCCCAGCTCTCCAGAGGGTTTCATTTATTTTGTTAGCAGCTCATTCCTTAAAACAGGAGCTTATCATAAGAGGAAATAGGAAGGGTTTATTTCAAGCGTGTTTTGAGAATAAGTTATTGNCAATCCCCTCTGTGCACGAACCCTTACATATGGTAATTAAACATTAAAACACCTGCGGCTTATAGTCCAGTGCGGCTTATATATGTACACATCATTCAATTTAGCTGCTGCGGCTTATATTCAGGTGCGCCTTATAGTCCGAAAATTACGGTAATTCATTAAAAATCCTACAATGTGATTTCCTGGATTCTTTCCCCCCATTCTGTCTCTCATAGTTGAAGTGTACCTAGGATGATAATTACAGGCCTCTCATCTTTTTAAGTGGGAGAACTTGCACAATTGGTGGCTGACTAAATACTTTTTTGCCCCACTGTATATGACAATGTTTGCGGGTTAGGTGTCAAGTACGTACAAACTGTGAGAGTGTTCAACGTGTTGATCCGGGCAGTGGATCAAACAGTTCATATATTATGGAGAAACATAGGAGAGGCAAAGGTTCCATACACATGAATGATTTAGAGACCACATTTCTGTACAGGATGTTTAAAATGTGTGTGTGTGTGTGTGTGTGTGTGTGTGTGTGTGTGTGTGTGTGTGTGTGTGTGTGTGTGTGTGTGTGTGTGTGTGTGTGTGGAAAAAAGACAAAGAAATAAGAACCCAGCTCTCAGTGCAGTAACTCACTGAGAAACCTACAAAAAAACAAAAGTCGAGACAAACTGTAGGCAACCACAAATGTAAGCATCTACATGTCTTTGGGGTTGTCTGTACTGAGTCACTGTTTATTCCATTGTATACTGAAATCAGCCAACGTACTTCCAAATATGGTGTGTGCAGTGACTGGTTTGATGGTCTAACTGCCAAACAGTTTGTATGTTTAAAAACGGATAAATCTTGTTCTTTAATGAAAACACCCTCCCTCACTGCCCCTCAACCACAACGATTCCCACCTTACAATGAACTACTTAACTCCTGAAGCTCAGAAGAAATATCAGCTAATGTGATGTGTACTCAGGACCAGTCGGCAGTGTTGGATGGACTGCTGCTCAACAGAACATTATGGCCAATTACCCTGCATGACACTAATGGCCCACATTAACTGGCTGTATTATGTGAGTGGGAAGTGGATTATTTAGTAAAACAATGATTTCTATCCATCTGGAGTTGCGTTGCATAGACGCAGGCATTTTGGAGAAAAGGTACACTGAACCCGGCTTAGGCAAGATTGAATCATTCATCAAACTGGAGTTGTAGATATTTAAAACCGAATTCTGCTCACATTTTTTGCAGCATCAGGCCTCAGTGCCCCAACAAGCAGGAGAGAAGATTTTCTGTTCAGTTCCACAACATGCTGAAATATTCAACCAACAACCTTGTGTTGTTCGCATTGTATTTCTATAACTTTACTTTGAGTTATGCAGTGCAATCTTTGTAGTAGGGATGAAAACACATGATCATTTAAACTATTCTTCAACATGATATTATAAATCAATTCTCCTAATTAGAATTTTTTTAATGCACTATGTTGAACTGAACAGTATCATTTGTTTGTATAGAACTGTCACATTATTGCTTTAGATAGCCAGTAAATTGCAAATGAGTGTAATGACTTATCTATTTGAGTCCAACAACAATGTGAGTATTCAATCTGTCTTTATTAATTAAACAGTAACTTGCAATGGACTGACAAAAGTGTAATACATTCATTGATTGAAATTAGTCTAAAAGTCATTTGGCTTACAAATGGTATAAAATTGGACTATTCAAGGTTATTGGTCCACAAATAGTTTGTTCTCGATTGAGATGGTTTAATTCATGTTTTTCTCTCTCAGGACATTGTAGTGCATTGTAGTGACTGGAATGTAATATTAGGGTATTCACTTTGAGTTATATATTTCCCTTATTAAGTGATAACATTAAAATGACCACTGCAGTGCTGTTTTGCATATGAAAAGACAACACCAGACAATCTTTTCCATTAATTCCATGTTTGAAGTTATTTATTTTATCTAAGAAAGAGTTGTAGGTTGTACAGATTGTAAAGCCTCGACTCAAATTTGTGATTTTAGAAATTGAGCTGTAGAAAATAACATTTAACTCATTATAAGCATTGTTTAGCTAGTCGATAAATGTCTTACTTTCATTTGTACCTTTCATACATTTTAGGAAAAGCAGCACACAGTAAGAATAGCTATTATGTATTTGTTTGCTTAACGACTCCTCAAAAATATTGTTTGTAGATGCAACATCACAGCTTATGCCTGTTTCTGCGTAAACACAAACCCAAGTGTGCGACCAGCCAATAGCACCTACACATACACACCTACTGTTCACCCTCGGCATCTCCCTTCACAATCACCTCCACTGCAATTAATCAAAGCTTGTTCTTTTTCTTCCACGAGTTAAGCCTGTCACACTTACCTCTCACTCTTTCATCATCCCTTGCTTCTTAAAGAGCCACGTGGAGGACAATATGAGCCCTGCAGGGGCGGCAATATGACACAACGCCGACAGAAAGTAGGGGCCGTGGTTTAAATCATACTGACATGCAGATTTATCACTGTTTAACTTGTCCAAAGTGTCTACTCTAGTTGGTGCAGATCTGACTGTGTGAGCTAGTTGGCTCTCCTCAGGGAGGCTCAGAGTCCCAGCCTGGCTTAGTTCACTTCTGCTCAGCACATAGTATCTTTATACACTTCTACAACGTGGACAGACAGAGAAAGTTCAATTTACAAAAAAGTATTTTTCTGCTACAAACACTTTTAAAGGCCACATTCTTGAGCTTGAACATAGCTCTGTCACTATTTGGAAATCATAGTTGTAAAACCTGATTTTATAGCCGTTCATCTTTCAACCCACTGTAACTGTGATTTCACAAAATATATTTGGGTAAATATGGCTTTTACAAGTCATCAAGTGGAAAAGGGTGAGAATGCACAGAAAATCCATTACTGTGCTATTATTCATCCTCCAAGTTACTCAAAATATAATTTATACTTGTCCTTTGGGGGAGCAATCTGGGAAATGTATGAATCAACAACCTAAACACAGGGAGACAAGTACATTTGAAATAAAGTGGCTAAAACTAAATGGTAAATCCCAACACTTTATCATACAATAAAAGCTGGAATGCATCTGTCATCTCAGACCTATGACACAGAACAGCCTTATACGAAAATATTATTTTTACAATACTCTGTTAACTGAATTTAAATAAATAATGTAATCTTTAATAGTTTGAGTCAAAGCGAACCTATTTTGTTCATAATATGTTTCAGAATGCTTATGAATAAATAGTTCCTCAGAAACGTTAGTATTACTCAGGAACCAACTTCCAAACGTAATCCCTCAAATACTTTCCTGTTTTGTCCTTATCCTCTCAAAGATATTGCATCTCCAATGACCAGTTTCATTCCTGTGTCCTTCTGCAGATTGAACTAATGATAATATAATCCAGTGCCTTTTATGCTTCAGTTTTGTCCTACAAAGAGTTCCAGATAACATTGTAGTTAGTCCCCTGACAATCATGCATAATTCATCAAGAATGCAGAGCACCTCCTTAAAACACACACACACACACACACACACACACACACACACACACACACACACACACACACACACACACACACACACACACACACACACACACACACACAGTGTGTCTATTACGCACACATGTTTAAGTATCACCACGCTGCAGTCTGTGCATGACGGATGTGATGTTTAACTGGATCACACAGGAACATTGTGGTGGTAGAAGTGGAATAA
Organism: Notothenia coriiceps; assembly: GCF_000735185.1. NCBI lineage: Eukaryota > Metazoa > Chordata > Actinopteri > Perciformes > Nototheniidae > Notothenia > Notothenia coriiceps. The sequence goes on along the minus strand of NW_011369947.1, from coordinate 23,646,669 downwards.
TAAAATGAAAGTAAATAAAGCTTGCCCCGATGAGGGACAAAAGGCAGGACTCAAACCAGGTCGTGGTGGAGGTAGTTTAGTGTAAGAATATGTGGTATGTTCTACTTAACTGGCCTTGATTGAGAAGATTGGAAAAGGGCATCTGTTAAGAATTGGTCATTTAAAAATGTTGTCAGAGGAAAGTATGTAATAATTTACATTTGAAAGTGTGAGATCTGTGAGAAGCATTAATATCAACTAATTTGAAAAAAATTGGAGATGTGTTTTTAAGATGCTGCTTGTTTCTGATTGATCAAATAATAGTGTTGTTCCCACCATTCCTTCAGCAATCAATGTGATTGTGAAACTGCCAGATCAAAGTTTTATCACAATAAATAACAAATCCAGTGAGTTATGTCTGAGATATCACAAGTGACGAATGGATAAACAAACAACCAGCAGACAGAAAGAGCCATTTACCCATAGATAGAGACAGAAATGTGAATAGTCCCAGTGAACATTACAGTAGGGAGTGAGAGAGAGGGAAGGCAGCAGTGAAGGGAGTGGGGAAGGTAAGCAGCCTTGTTGCGCTAGGCGACAGGGGGGTCTGCCTTTAGATAGATGGGTCCCGGCTATTGATAAGGTCAGACCTCATTTGCGCCAGACCTTTTGCATTTTGTGAAATGTTGGTCTGGCCATTGGACTGTCAGGAGCAATTCGTCCCTGTGAAAAATTGACTGGCTCATTGAAAACTGTGACTCCATCGTAAAAGCATGAGGCCCTGGCGTTGTGTTGCTACTGTAACTCGTGATATAAAACCTTCCCAGTATAGCCTCAGCTTATTTAAAATCTCCACTATGCTGCTGCTAACTCCCCCTCCACATCATAGCATTGTTGCTTTCATGCCATGATGTCATATGATATCCCCTACTGTATTTTCCCCAACATCACAGGTTATCATCCTTACTATTTTTTGTTTTTCACAAATAAATTCTAAGCTATAACCCAACTTTTTTTTTTCAACTAATCTATTGCTATTTTCCTATTTTCTGATTATAGCAAAGATCCATTTTTTTTTTATTCCATGTGAAAGTGAAAACAAACAATGGATAAAAAAATAATTCTTTAAGTAAGATATTCACAGTGCTAATTAAATTAACCTGGCAATCAGGCTTTCATAGCGGGCATAAGTCAATAAGCCCATGGATGGACTGTGTCATTGTCAAGGTTGAATAAGACATAAAGCGTCCGAGTCGACGTGTAGCTGTGTGTGAGGACAGTCATGGAGCTATTTATATGTGTGACACAGTGGCAAGCTTGCTTCCAGTGAGATCTGTTTCATACCGTAAGTAGGGGTAGGATATTAACCTAGCAGGGGCAAGAGAACAAGGGGGAAGAAATGGTGTGCAATCAGAGAAGTGGCGTGTCTGGTCAGAGAGATGGCACCAGCCTATTCGTCATTTAACCCTTATTGACCCAAAGACTCTCATCCTTCCTGTGTTAAACTAAGGTCAGCTCCCACCATCAATGAAATCCTGCTCTTACAATATGGCCCGCACTTTGTGTAGACCATAATGTTACAGCTTGTATCGTACAGTATGTGTATTTCTTCCTGCATTTTAATAAGATTAACATCAGCTCATTATTCTTGCAGTTTTCCAATTTCATAACTAAAGGCAAACATGAAAATAGGGCTTTACTTTTAAGCAAATCTCCAATCTATTTCTTTCACAGAGCTGTATGACAAAGCTATGCCTAAGTGGTAATTCATTTACTTGCGGTGGGAAACATTCAAGGCCCATTAATTTATGCAGTAGATGCTTATACCAGCGTAAAGCACATTTCCTAGACTGTCCACACATTTCAGATGAGCACGGCATTTAATTTGTTTGAAAACCAGCCGATCCATGTCAGCTTTTAATGTAAAATACAACCACTTTTGATTAAATTGGACTTTGTGCATCACAAACAACCCCATATATCAAAGAGTAAAGGAATTCACCCTTTTTTCATCCGTTTATCATTAAAGTACATAAAAAGCCGACCCCTCCTACTCCTTTGAACAAGGACATATAACTTGAGTCCAGAGGACTGTAACTCCCTAAACTAAGACACCAGTCTGGCAAAACTCCAAGGCACAGTAAAAACAGCTTCCATAAAATAACGCTACCATCAGTGTTTCATATATGCAATCCAATTGCATCTCATCAGCCCACTGGTCACTTCTATAAATGAGTGCTGTCTGCACCATTCGCCGAGTTCAGGGTTTATTCAGCAGCATTTCTGCAGGGTTAAAGACACAACAGATCAACTGGCTTCACATGGGAAAATCCAGCAGGGACGCTGTGCACCAAGCATCCACTCCCTAACAAGGTGAGTAAGGGGTTGGCCTGGCTTTGAGTGAAGGACATTTCAACCTTTTCCACCTTATTTAAAGCTACAGATGTACTTTCAGCTCCAATATGCCTATTTAAAAAATATGCTGCTGCTGCAGAGCGGTAACGGTACATTGTCACAGATCAAAGCGGCAGGGGCCAACTGACGGTAATGAGAAGGCCGTATGTTAAAAACACAAGGCACTGTTATGAGTTCTACAAAACAGAAGAAAATACTAAGGGCACCAGTGTGTCTTTGAACCTTTATGTGTAGATGTCTTGCCAGGTAGAGGAAAGCAAGTTCTGTTATCCTATCCACCATAGGCTGCAGACAGCTTGCGTTACTGAGGCTGATACAGATCATGGGATAATTGACATAACAGGCCAGATTGGTCTGCACGGCCTAGCCCCCCGATGTTTACATTGGGACTCAGTCACCATTAATCATTAGGGCCAAAAGGAAGAAGCAAATCGAGCGAGACGACACTGTCATGGATCAAGGCAAACATCATACAGTATATACACGTAGAAATATATTTTCTACATTTTTTATCAAAATCACCTTCTTGACAAGAGCTACCACATAGCAGAAACCCTGAGTTTTAGATTTGCAGGGTTTTGTTGTGAGATATAAATCACCACTGCTTCAGTATGAGGCACAAGTTGACACAAAGTTAAACAAGAGGCAGTGTGTTTGTTGTAGCAAACCAAAAATTGTATCTCCATGTTAAGGTAAAACTACAAGCTAAAAGAGTAACTGGTTGGGTATTCAACACATTATTGAAAGGGAAACTTAACTCCTCCTATCCCTCAGCTCCACCCTCAGGCACACACATTTCAAGAAAACTGTATTAAAAATGAAAACAAAAGCGATGGAGAGAAAAAACCTTGAAATCCATAAAAACTGCAGCCATAAAAGTAATGACATACAGTTGTTCTTCCTGGCATCGTGTGAAGTTAATCGTGCATGAAAATGGGGGAGATGGTCATGGACCAAATTCCTGCAATGTAATATGAAATTAGAAATGTTTTATCCTCAAGATTCTTAGGGAACAAAAGGACAATCAAGTTTTCGTTCACAGTTCGTAATGCTCTGAGAGAAGTTCAATACAATGATATGTACATTAAGGTTGCCTGAAGACTTAGAATGGCAGTCAGTAAGACTAGTGGGTACAACACTATGAGGGCTTTATATACTATTCCCCGTGGGCATGATCTGTTCCCGGCATATCATAAACCTGCAGTGCACCTATCTTATTCTTGATTCTGACTGGCCATGAAGATAATATTGTCTTCACTTGCATCTCCCTTTCCAATAGCCTGCTAGCTCTAGCTTAGGTGGCTGCTCGACCCTGACTGCTGCCGTATTAAACGGAGACCTCTGAGCTGAAATCGATAGTGGGTGCTGAGCATAGAGCTTGTTTGTCAGCCTGTCCCTGGTCTGTCAATCACCATCCTCCATGTCCTCCATCTGCTGCAGCCACGTAACCTGGCTGTCCATGACAGAGCCCTTGGAAAGACAAAATGTCAGATAGTTTAGATTATGATGCTACAAACTGAAAGATCCATTAGCTCACATGTTTAATAAGGAACACAGGGGTTTAAGATGTAGATGTAAGATGTGGCTGAGACTATAATATATCGTCCTTAATAAGCCTTAAAGATATGTATTAATCTTAATATTGATAAAACTATTCACTAAAGAACATTCACTCTGTCTAAAGTTAGTGATCAACCTATTGTTCACTTGTGAAAACAACAAGGGCAACACAAGTGAAAACAGGAAGACTATACCCAGGAATATCTGAAGTTGGGTTGGTTAGATATTTCCAAGCCAGCAGAACATTCTGAAAGAAAACAAAGGCTGATGCGTTTAACATTACTCATAGTCTGCAGTCACACGTTACCAGGTCGGTCATGAAAATCTTATATTAAAGGTCCCATGTCATGGCCATTTTCACTGATCATAATTCCATTGTTGAGGTCTACTAGAATAGATTTATATTGTGCAATTTTCCAAACTCACATTGGTTTCTCATACAGCATCTCTGTAAACTACGTGTATTCACTAAATTTCACTCTCTGCCTTTAACGGCTCGTTGTAGCTCCAATAGCTCCAGCCCCCACCCTCCCTGTGAGCACAGTGTGCTCTGATTGGNGTATACGACAGTGCTATAGCTAAATGTGTTCGGTGTAAAGGTGTGTGTTGCTCCGCTCGCCGGTCCCTCACAGCGGGCAGAGCTGCAGGTGCTGATCTCTCTCTCACGTCCGGTTATACTTCACTCGCGTTTATGATAGATCAGATCTAGCTAGTTCTAGCTAACGATATGGCTGCTGCCCCTCCCTACACGCAGATCACGCAGACTCAAACCTCATCTTATGCCCAAATTCCAGCTGAGAGGGTCTTCTCTACAGCTGGCCTGATTGTGAGTCGTCTCCTCACCCGCCTCTCCCCTGAGTAGACATGCTCATATTCTTAAAGAAGAATGAGTATTGAATAGCTGCATTCTGTGCATAGGCCTGTTATAGGTTGTTGATCTCTGTTGTAATAGGGTTACGTTACCCTAACCCGTTATGTTGTTTGTGTATGATCCCTCTTTAATTTAAAAACCAAGTTATGTTTTAAGCATGAAAGCTGTAGGCCTATAGCTGTCAACTGTTCAAACTGTGATCACCAGTTCAATACATTTGACAAATTACACTTGATTTCTATATTTATTTGAACATGTATTTATTTATTTTTCTAAATAAAATGTATTATTATTTGTAAATTTATTTCCCCACATTTAAATTTTTTTATAGGATACTGTATGTACATTTTGGTTAATCGGTTAACAGTTTTTTTGGGGGTCGAATATTCAAATATATATTTGCTTTCAAATTCCCATCCCTAATATTGAGATGCCCTTTTACTGAACATGAGAGCTCTTTATTTCTTCTTTTATCTTCTTAACATTGGTGTTTTCGAATTGTGTGATTTGTCTGCATGTTTGTATGGCGTAAGGACGTTTATTCAAATAAAGATGATGACGAGGTCTTCCTTTACGATCAAGACAAATATCCTATTTTGCATTAACATTTTAAATTAGTCAGCATACTGCATGAGAAAACAGCATCATATTTCCTGAATGCCACACACTAAAATTCATATTGAACTAGTGCTTTGCTTAATTATCATGGACATATTGTAATTTGGATTATATGTCTTTGTTTCAGCTAAACATAAACCTTGAAATGACAAACTTTGTTTTTGGAAGGTCACTCCCTGGCTCATTCTCCGACATCTGTATATTTGAGAGATAATGCCACTACTAATCCCTTGCAAGGTCAGAGCTTGTATTGGATGATTGTACCCCACTGTTTATTCATACTTCCTGCTGATGTCATTTCCTCCTGCTGGCTCTGACCTCTGACCTGTCATTTACCTCCTATTGTTGCCGTTGTTTAGTCCACCTTGGTGGCTGCTCTACAAGAGAATATCCCTGTCTTTATCTCTGTCGGATTCCTCTGCTTACGGGAAGGTTACTGAAGTATCTAAATGCTAAATCTATTTGTACTTAAAGGCCAGCTTTCATTTAGATTCTCCTCTTTTATCTTCTTTTCTCACTCCTTACTTTTTATTGGCTCCTGAAGTCAATTTAATCTATTTCATCACTCTTAATTATTTTTCCTCTTTTTGTCTATATGATGTCTTCTCCTGCTGTTTCTCCACTATTTAACAAAAGGACTGTACATCATCCAGTTGACAGAGAGCGGCTAACACATAACACATCGGCCATGTTTGAATGGCTTCGCTTATGACTCTTACATGTCTTTCAGCAGCAGCTCTGGCAAAAAGCCACAATGTCACACATGGTGTTGGCTAATCCCGACCATCATTTGATCAATGTCACTGATAAAACAGAACCCTGCTATTATACTTAGTGTGTGTTTGCGTGTGTACGTACAGTATAATTATACGATTAAATACATCTGTAAACCACTGCTCTTTAAACATAAAAGGCAGTGGGGGGTTGTTGTTTTGGCCCAACTGTGATATACTGCAACACAGCATATGTGCTTCATTCAGCATGTGTCTGTTTTGTATATTGTGTATGATCTGCAGGGGTTTGTTCGACCGGCAGTAAGGTTGTTGCCCCTACCGGGAAGCTGTAACTCTGTTTAATGTAAATAAGTCAAAGTAGTTATTGTGCATAGAAGCTTATTACAGTTTTTCTCGATTGCTAACACACATTGGTTTTTAAATTGCTCAGTTTCTCAGAACACTTAACACAATTCACAAAACCACACACCCAAAGTGCAAAACACCTAATTTCTCCTGCTAAATTAAGAACTGCACTCAAAACTACATAAACACTTACCAAATGCAAACGTTTGCACCAAATATAACACACTTCATTCATAATACTAGATGGTTTGACCACCCAACTACACACTGCTGAGCATAATCTAAAGCACTTTCATCTGTTATGGGCTGTGCTATGTACATAGAGGTTTCTGCAGAGAAAGATTGCTTGAGTATACAGAAATACAGTAAATTAAGAAATACAAATGAGTTGTTGAAAATATAACATTGTGCAACATGCATCTCAGCACATAGTTACTCTGCTTTGGATCTCTCTAAGTGTGATGGCATTGTTTGCCAAAACCCAGTTTGTAACTGCTGCTTCCTGTGCCTCATTGAAAATCCTTAGCCTTCCACCTGCACCTCTTTGTTTCTCAGTCCCTCAGATAAACAACAAAGATATAGTGGTTGGTCAGTGTCTGTGTTGCAAGTAAGTTTACCACAGTACATTGTGCAGGATTTTTGTACACTTGTAGTATGCCAACAATTAAATTACAGCAATGAAGTAAATACGTTTCACACAACAGATATCNGTGTCCCTCCTGCAATGTCAACAATACATTTACATTTACACATTTAGCACCAGATTCAGGGACAGCTTCATCCCACAGGCCATAAGACTAATTAAACACGGTGTTTAATTAGTCTTATGGCCTGTGGGATGAAGCTGTCCCTGAATCTGGTGCTAAATGTGTAAATGTAAATGTATTGTTGACATTGCAGGAGGGACACACTGCCCAGATAGGTCAGTTTTCTAAATAGATGACTAGATAAATTGCTGTATATGTGGGACTGGTAGACACGTAAACATTATGAGTCTTTTTCCCTGTTTATGTCTGTGCATGTGAGCCTATAAACCAAATACTGAGGTGTGTGTTTGATGATACAGCTCTGTAGCCCTTATCCTTTTTTTTCCTCCTGAATAAGCACTTTGTTGTCCTTGGGAGACTGCTGGTGCTTGGCTCCTCGTGCACAGTCGCCAGACGTTGTTCCGCAGAGACGTGCACGTGAGGTGACCTTCCCTTGCTCTGGCTCAGTCACGCCTCTGTGCGCCACACACACACACACACGCACACACACACGCATGCACACACCTTTGGGGCCTGAGGATAACACACTCTGTCCCCTGCCATGTTTCAAACTGACAGACATCCTGTGTGGTTCACTTTAACGGACCAACAGAAACACGTTAACACACATGAAAACAAACAAAACCCCCTCGCACTACCGTACCCCAACCACACACACACCTTACACATTACCTGACCCGCACCACACACACACCTTACACATTACCTGACCCCAACCACACACACACCTTACACATTACCTGACCCGCACCACACAAACACAACTTACACATTAACTGACCCGCAACACACAAACACAACTTACACATTAACTGACCCCAAACACACACACACCTTACACATTACCTGACCCGCACCACACATACACACACACCTTACACATTACCTGACCCCAACCAAACACACACCTTACACATTACCTGCAGAAAAAACAGGGAAACAATATTTACTGTGCAACCATGATGTGGACAAATAGCATATCACAACTAAATCAGTATTTAAGAATCTGCACAATGTGCTGCCCACTGAATAGCAAATTAAAACATTTTCATATTCAAACTAAATTGATAAAAGTGTTCATTTTCTGGAGGATTGGAAATGGAACAGTTACATTGTATTTTCAGTCAATTGGACATGATGTGGATTTGCCTGCCATAAGGCTTTAGTCCCTAAAGACTGGACTGAAGTCAGTGAAAGCAATAAAATAAGTCAAGTTATGACCCACTTTAATAATAATGGATAGTAAGGCTTTGCTTGAGCACACATTTTTAATATTAAGGTTTATACTGTAGGCTACACTGAAAGGAGTTTTCTAAGCTATGTAAAAATGATTCCCAAAGTTTCACCACATAAGAAAAACAAGGTGACATTAACATTACTACTATATTTTTTAAATTGTGTTTTTAAATATATAGTAAAAAGGAACGATATGCAATACAGATCAAAATCACCATATCAAAAATACTGTTCAGCTGCAGCAGGTGACAACAGCTCTAGGTTACATTTTGTCATTGCGATACAGAGACAACAGGCAAACATATTTGTCCTCCTTAACAGAGCTCAAAGAACTGCTGATACATCTCAATGCTGTCTGATACAACCAAACCTGAAGAGACCAAAAGAAGGAAACTTGGTTATGATGATTTATGGTTTTTCAATAAAACTAGCTGTCCCTCAGTCGTCCTGTTTCTTATCTGCCATTCTAATGGTGAGCTTTCTGAGACATGAGAAGAAGCAAGTCAGCAATCTTCCATGCTGCAGCCAATTTAAACGTATCCCCTTTATCTCTTCTAAATCTAACATATATCATGTGATTTTGAGTGTTTAAATTATTTTAATTTTATTTTTATTATTATTATTATTTATTGGAAAATAAATATCCCCTCTGTGGGATGAATAAGGGTATTCTGATTCTGATTATGCAACTGTCAATTAATGGAGTTAAAAGCTAAAAATACAAAGTATAATATTTGCCTGGAATGTACTGCATTTTAAGTATAAAAAATAGCTTGAAATAGTTAAGAAAAGTGCAAGTTTCTCTAAATGATACTTAAATGGAACCAGGTACTACCCTCTACTTTTGCTATTAGAAAACAAGAAAAGAGTCGATTCAGTTGACTTGAGTATCATCACGCTGAACCATGCAGAGGAAATGTGGCATTGACACTTTTTTATCCGCAGAGAATCTCTGAGCAAACCAGACTTTTTTCTTAAAACTTATGATGTTTTTTTCAATGAACTTCATTGTCATCTGAACTGCAAATAGGACTACTAGAGAAGAAAAACATGTATTCATAAAGCATCTTTCGTGCAAGGTTTCAACTCAAGGTTCTTAAAAAAAACAATGATTATAAAGATACAAAGATAGCATCAGTGCACATCTGTTACTACATTTTAATGACAGCAGTGATAAAAGTGTTGCAGGGTGTGACAGTTGTTCTTTTAGCCCAGATGTTGACCTCGCTGTAAAGCCTCAGCGCTTCTGTGAACACGGGCAGCAAATCACCGCGGGTGTTACCGTGGTTATCAGGCCTGTACTGACAGATGCTCATTAGAACAAACAAGCACACAGACACCCACTCACACACCACCAACACACACACAAAAACAACCTATAACTTGATAGCTTCTCCTAGTTTTGGACCACTTTCCGTCTTCGAGTGTTAGATTGCTAGAACAATATACATCATTCACTCCAGGTTTGCTTTGAAATGTTGAGACCTGACTTCGTAAGAATTTATACTTAGTATTCCTAAATGCATTGTGGGAGAGTTTTGATGTGGTTTAAACTTGATTTAGCTACACATTATCATAAACGTACCACCTACAAACAGGCTGGGAGTTTGGGAAAAATACCTCTTTGGCTGTACACACACACACACACACACACACACACACACACACACACACACACACACACACACACACACCCAGACGTACGATTAGCAGCCGGTGGTTGCCGTTGCATTGTTAATTTTGTCGGTCATTATTTTGATTCACGCTTTACCTCCCTGAGATATGTGTTATCTTCATATATTTTAATTTGCATGAAAATATTGGCATGATTTCAATCTTCTCTTCTCTATTTGACACTGTTTTCTAGATTTAAGACATTCTATAAGCAGCTTGTTTGCAAGACAGAGATTGTGACATTTCCCCAAACATCAACATTTTAGTGAATCAGCAAGTGTTTAGTCTCTTCCTAATGGGGCGTACAAACCATGTGGATACTCCAGTAACAGTGAGAACAGAGGTAGATTTGAATTATTATTATTATTATTTTTCTCTACTGAGGAAGATGTATTTATTCATAGATTCACTTCATCAATGTTTAATGTCATACTGACTTTTGGCCATCATGATATGCCTGACAGTGACTACAAATATTCTCCAGACTTTTGATCCAGTCTCCACAATACACCTGAGTTTCATTATTCTGCATTTAAAAAAAGATACCAGCAAGTTGTGATGTACAATACATTAGCATACAGTAGCAGTTATTAGCAGGCAGACAGGTGTTAATGATCCTCTGAGGACTCACATATTTATTCATGGATTCGCTTCAGCCTAATTCTGTTCCTATATCCAAATGCACTGTGATGGCCCCTCGGTTTTGATGTACCCTTACATCAGACACAGCAGACTGACAGAAAGTGTCAAATCCAATCTTCATCATCGTTGTCCAATGGAGGCTTCTACCTTTAGTTTAGACATTATGTGCAGAAAAAACATGGTGACGTTTGTTGAGATATGATAGATTCAGTTCATTATTGATCTATACAGTAACTTGACTTGAAGGTGTTATTTACAAATTAATGTATTCATCTTTCTTTTACTTTGCATTCACATACCTTATTCTGTAACATAGGTTGTGTGTGTAATTGGCAAAAGGGAAATGTAAAACTACTGTATGTATATGAATATTTTTTATTGGGACTTTAAATTATAGCATGGACGGAGTTTTACACAATTTGCCAACCTCCCATAGGAGTAGATCTTTGAATGCTGAGAGAAAAGAGACAGGAACACTTTTTTTTATTTTTCGAATTTCCGTTCACTGACACATATTTGTATTTACAGCAAAGGCCTTGGGGACAATTTTTAATTAAACAATTGTTTACTTTAGGGAATCTCTCAAAATGTAGTTTTTTTCAATAAAGAAAACCATTTTTTAATTAAAAGGTACATGCGGTTAGTATATATTAGATTCTGAGTAGACAGACGATATTAAAAAGATCCTTTGTGGAGTTTCTTTTAACATATGTCATTCATTCCTCTTTAAAGTGTTACTAAATAAATGATAATCACTTTTTAAAATGCAAGGTTAAGATGTGTTTAATTTACAATTCACTTATCAGGCCAAAAACAGCTAGGATAAAATGATATACTGTAATTTATCGTATATTTATCTATAGATTCTATCAAATGAAAAAACTAAATAACAGATACAGAGAGAAACAGAGATTTAACCCTTTTCTGTTTTGTCTTCTTTAATAGTGTGCCACGCACTTTCATCGTACAGTAGGCCCAGGACGCAGGCAGACGGGTGTAGGTAATCCTCTGTGGCCTCTGATTTTTATTCATAGATTCAGTTTACTCAAATTTTGCCGGCTCATTGTTGTGTCTGTTGCAGGCTCCTCCCTGGCGGCAACAATGCTCATGCATATTAATAAGCCAGATCTGCATAATGAGATGCAGTGTTATCATAATAATACAGGCTTATAGTATACGTATAGTATCTCTTTTAGGATCCTCGACCTCAGATAAAATCTTTGAGCTCTGACCTAGAAAATAACAAAGATGATTGTACTGCCAAGATGGCTCATGGATCGAAAGCAATGGGCGATGAAAGGCATAAACACACCAAACTTTATTGTCCCTAACTTGATGCAATTAAATACATGTTATTTTGGCAGAATGCACAGAAACTCGAATTAGAGAGCTGCCGTAAAACCTTTGTATGTCTAGATACAACTTTTTATAGTGTTTGGCAATCATTTATGTATTGTGGATTTCTGACCTCTTCCTCATTTTGATTGGTGTTTGCTTTGTTCATGTCTATACACCTCTCTTTGTCTCCACCTCATGATGTCAACCCTAACCCACACACACACACACACACACACACACACACACACACACACACACACACACACACACACACACACACACACACACACACACACACACACACACACACACACACACACACACACACACACACGTGCGCTCACACACACATGCGCGCTCACACACACATGCGCACACACACACTGGGGTTGTCAGCTTTGAAGAGTATATACAGAGTTCCATATGTACTGCAACCCTTGAGTCCACTGACTCACAGACATAGGGATACCAAAGATGAAACAAAACACACACATGCAATTCCACACGTACACATGATCACAGTGTGAAGTGCATAAACATATTCACCAATGAGATTGTGTAGTCACATTTTATGCACACGTATGTACAGAAACACACGTACACAATATACAATAGACATGTGCAAATAATCCCCTTACCCCCCACCCCTCTGTCTCTCTAACACACACACACACACACACACACACACACACACACACACACACACACACACACACACACACACACACACACACACACACACACACACACACATATCCTACAACAGCAAGGGATATAAAATATAACACACACACACACCCCCATGCTGTCTCTTCTCACAACATATGGTGGATATTTAATATATTTTCCGATTGTCAGCAGAGCCTGTTCACAAGTGTCACCACTAAATCCCAGCTGGGGTTTAAAAATAAAATATAAAAAAAGAGAGCCAAAGAAAATCAAACGCAGAGCTCACGTCCGAAATGTGGAGGAGAACACAGTAGAGTCAAACTAGTCTGAAAGAGGTGGAAAAAAACATGAGAAAATATGGAAATGTGAATCAAGGAGAGCCTTCAACGGTTCTCCTTATTGCTGTGTGTGTGTGTGAAACACACAAACACACACACGTTCACACACAACATGAATATTCCATTCATTAAGCCTCCAATTTCTCCGGTCACAAGAAACATTTCAATAAAGTCTCTTAATTAACATGCACACCGATTAGAATGTCATGTTTCAGAATGTGCAGCAATCTGTCTTCCTGTCACTCCCTCCCTCACACACTCAAGCCTCCCAGCCTGTGACTTAATGGCTTTTTTCACCTGCACTTAGCAATGGACTATGGTCTGTGAATAATAAGTGGGAAGAAAGAGTAAAATCTGGAGAAGCGGGAGACAGTATGAGTGAGAGTGAGAGTGAGTATTTCATGGTTTGACTGTCAATGTAAATGCCAAATTCTATTGAGAATTTCATATTTCTGCCCCTATTTGCCAGAGTACTTCTCTGGATACAGTAAGGACTGATATTAAAGGATGTAGTCTGCGTAGGCCTACTTTATTATAATATATTGAATAGCAGGGGAAATGGAGGCATACACTAAAAAGTCCATTACAACCTTTTTGACTTCATAATAGAGACACAAACACAAACACTTTTCAATTTATTCTCTCCATACACGATGCAGCCCCTTCAATACAACATAATGCCTTTTCCACAGCACATTTAAAGGTATTCAAGAAAGAAAGACTGTCTGTATATTTGTCAAATGTGTTGTTTGTATACATTAATTGTATTAGCCAGAAGCCAAGGCCACTCAGATACGCTCAGAGGAGACGAGAAATAGGTGTCGATAAAATGCTTCTCATGCCACAATGGAGGCGCGTTTGCTGCATTCCAATGGGGCTGCTTTGTTGAGCACCTGCGGCACAGTGCAGTCATACAGAGTGGATAGGCACTCAAAACAATAGCCATGCCCCTGGGACTCGCAAACATAATCTTTAGAGACAAAAGAGGAAAATACACATGCACAATTACAGCAAAGAAATAATGTTTGATTCTCATTACAACGAGAAATACACAGCTAATGACTTATGTATGTCTATCGAATGCTACAGTTAAAAACACATGACAGTGTGTTAGGATAGGAGCTACAACTTACATCCCATAAAATCTGTTGACAATGCAGATCGAAATTTGTTTATTATGTCATAGCCTATAACCAAACAATAAACAGAAAAAACGCAGATCCAATGTTTACTCGCTCCCCAGGGCAAGTCTATTGGCGTGAGGCAGGATCCACACTGCCATATGGGTGAGCTTATTGCTCTGTAAGCCTGTGTATCTGTGTGGGTGTGTGTTTATGTAAAAACTCCCTTGAGGTATAATGTAGACTAATAACCAGTAATAAAGGTAATGTTGACCTTGTAATAGCTGGTTTCCTGCCAAGCCGCAGGCCTGAAAGGCTGTCTTTGTGTGATACACGGTGCTGTTTAGGCATATCATTTGAAGGTTTAACTAAACTAAGACCAAACTAAAAATGTCTGTATCAAAGCAGTCAGACATGATTTTTAAAAGAAACATACAAACACAAAAGTATATATTTCTTACTGACTGGCATTAAAATCAAACTGGTAGTCGATAATGTTTAGGTCAAATCTGGTGTGTGGAAGGTTGTGAAGTGTTGACTATTTGTTCAAGAGTTAGTTTTTTTCCTACTTGGAATTATGTTTTTGGAGTATCATGCCACCTTATCATCAATGGTGTACATCGATTAAATGTGAATAGAACCTCATTCCTGACGAATTGGGAATATTAATGTTCCATGTACTGAAGAAAGAATACATTGTCAAAAACTGCTAGTGGCCTCTCACATACATGGCTATTCTGGTTCATAGTAAAGAGGCAACAAATATTCAGGTCGATTCTGTGTTTGGAAAATATGTATTAGGGTGTATTTTTTGGGTCTTTTTTTGCCTTCATTATAGTGAGGAAGACTAAAGACAGTAAGGGGGGAAGGGAGAGGGGACGACACTCAGCCAAAGGCTGCAGATTGGATTTGAACCCAGGCCTTTGCGGTAAGCATGGCTGGTAGCTCTGCCAGGTCATCTACATAAGTTAATTTGGGTTGTGAGCTTTTACTAGTAACTCAGATAACTTAAAAATGAGTAGCAAATGTCTTGAATCTCCAGGGAAGTTTGTTTCTCTCATGTCAAAATGGTGTAACAAAACACCATCTGACATTTTTCAAAGACACTTGTCTCATTGGCACTTTATTTAGCCACTCATGGTTAAGTATGGGCTAAAGTAGGCTGACACTGATCCATTCTTAGTGGCAACTTCACCTTGGAGCTTGGAGACTTGTGCGGCAGAAGGCTGGGAGTTTACTGCATAAAGGAGAAAGTATTTCATTTTCACAGTAAAAAAAGTAAAAGCGACTCACTCGATGTTGCATACTTGTAATTTCTGGAAGTGAAAGAATTTGAAGAATGGCCAGATGATACGCATACTATTATTAGCATCAAGTAAAGCTTTGCTGTTTGTACTGGAGGCTGCATGATAACGAAGCAGAAAAGCAAGGTCGAGTTGCGCTGTGATTTTTCGCTAAAGGTTGCATCCCTCTACGGGACAATACAGCAGATGAATAATCTATCTGCAGAGGAAGGCAGCCTTGAAGCAGTGAACTCCAGCAGCAGAGATGTTCAAACACTATTCACTGTTTGCTCTCCCCGGCTCACCTTTTCAGGCTCCATCTGATTCCACTATGGTGTCTCTGTGGGCCCGGCGCCACAGTGTCTAACCATACGCTTTGAATGGCCTTGAAAGGAGAATGGAAAAGGGTTAAATCTACATAGCCCTTGTTGGCACATTGTGTACATTGTACCACTGATTAAAATAAAACATGGTGTATTACAAAAACCTACTTTCAGATACCGATTCCTATATTATAGCATTCAACTTCATCATCTTTAATGTCACAGTAATGCAGAATGTACTTACTTCTCATCTACTAAACCTACATCGTCTACTTTCGTGCATTTCACCTGTGGATTCTGTAGACAGTGGAAGAAATTGAATTGATTAAATATTACTTTTAAAAGTAGCAACTCACATCTTATTGAGCTTTCTATTTCTGCTTTTCTTTCAATCCACACTGTGCAGCAAACATTAAAAAAAAGCATATCAAGCTACGCAACCTAACGCACTGGAGAATGACACTCAATCACATGAGCAAAAACACAAACAGGCCTCCCAAGTGTCTCTTTCCTACGTCTGGTGTCGGGCATATAATTGAGGGCTTACAATGCGCTCCCCTTCTGCTAAGCCTTGCTATCTATCAGGCCACACACTGCTCTCACAAACTGTCCTCCACTGGTACATATCTGATTAGGGCTCCTCTGTAAATGAAGCTTTACAGGACACACCGATAACAGAGGGAGAGGATAGGAGAAGGAGAGGGAAAAGAAAGATTACAATATGTAAAAAGGAAATGAGGCGTGGACAGACTTGAGTACCAAACAAGAACACCAAGGTGGGGACGAATGTGGGAGGGATGCGATAGTACGCAGAGGCAGAGGGACATGGGCTATGGGAGTATCACAGAAGAAGGGATATTTCTCCTTCTGCATTTATTTAGTTGTATACACTGAAAATGGAAAATAAATTTAAAAGGTTGACAGGCATCACTGATTTCAAAGATGTGCTTCTAGCATTCACAATACCAATAATATATTTTTGTAATAAGCACTTCAAAATGGCCTTGGCAATCTTGGCAATATCTTGACAAAACAGATAATTTTAATAAGGTCGGCATATCGAGGGTGACATATGCTATATCTTGAAGCCATATTTCCTTCTGAAGGAGCTTTTTAAAATGTCAATTAACTATTTATGAATCCAAATAGTAATTCATTTATTTTATATAACCCCCAGGACTTTAATTAATACATGTTCACCTGTTTTTATTCATTTAGCTGAACTCATAAGCCAGGGTGACTTAACTGGTAGCCTTGAGTCATTTCAACACATCTCTTTGATTTGTTTTGGGCAAGTAATTGAACACAATATTAATTTATTCTATAAAAATGTATGTGCCTTGAGATATTTTCCACAAAAAAAAAAGAATACTTTTCTTTCCCTCAGAGTTAATAGGCAATGTGTTTATGAACATGTGTTAAACAGGTAGCTCCAAGTAATTATTTGAAACCATATCGTTTCCAGGAAAGCACATTTCTGTTGGCGAAAGACTGCGAGGACAAACTCAACTTGAGCAAAATTTCATAAAATTACTGTAAAATTGTAATGAATTTTGTTACAGTTTTTCTCGATTGCTAACACACTAAAATTATACATAAAGCACAATTATTTTAACTGACACTCAAAGAGCAAAACATTGGCTCAAATCTCCAAACACGTTTTCAGCTTTTCACACAATTTGCAAATCAACATGGCACTTTTTGCAAACCACTGCACACGTTTCTCCACGTAAGACACATGAATCTGACATAAAGTCACGTGTTAGCACATTCATAACACTGATATTCAGAATGCCTCACACATGGACCAATGATCAAGAAGCACGTTCCACCTGACCGAACACCCAATAGCATAATTGTTGGCTCATCAATCAGGATGT
>NW_011369947.1:23601794-23628859 GCF_000735185.1 Notothenia coriiceps | reverse complement strand
CTTGCGGGGGGGAGGGGGGGGGGGGGGGGAGGGGGAGGGGGGAGGGAAGTAGAGACGGAACGTGATGAACATCCTGATTAATTAATAAAGTATGTGGCGGACAAACAATAACCTACCTAGTCTCTACACCTGGAAAGTGGAGACTGAGATCCATCGTCGGAAACTGGACAACAAAAACTAGGAGAACCCTGTCAACATTATACTATGAATCCTATGGAGATTACTGGGGATCCGTCCTCCTTTCCTGTAGCTACTTTCCAGTTTCTCGTCGACAGGGTGTCGGGGCCACCCTGAGTCCTCCCTGACTTCGACGACTAAAATTAAGACCTGGCCGACAGCTAACTCCCTCTCCCCCCCAACCCCCCCCTCTTCAACCCCCCAGACAATAGCTATCTAATGTGCAGTCGCGACGAGTTTCTCGTAAGGTTTCTGCGAAAGACAGACTCAGTCCTTATTCTCATTCCCTACCTTTTGTTTTCTAAGTTTGGAACCACCTGGAGACCTTCTCTACTCTCGCATACCACCACAACTAACTACTAAGTTGATAGCTAATGTTGGCTTCCCATAGAACAAAACTTCAAGACAATGTTCGATAAGTTAGTCCTCACTATGTTTTTTCCTACCTAGACAAAATACAACCGAGTGGAAGAAATTGATGAGAAAACATAGATAAGAAAGAGACGACCTGCAACACACCGCTAAGAACGTCGCTAAGGTGTACTAAGTAAGATTTTCTTGAGCTCAAAACATTAGCAAAACACCAAACAACGGTAAACCTTGAAAGGACACAAAACTGGTAGCTAATAATCTGTATAGGGGATTTTTAATAAGGAACAGATATAGACAGAGGGAGAAAAGTTTGCGACGTAGACTTTATTTCACGTGAAAGAGCTTATTTATAAGCAAATGAGTGGGATCAGAAGCGAAGCTTGGCTTTTGTTAGTTTGTATGTGACCGTTTTTTAAACGCAGAATACATTATGTACTACAGCTGCACTATGTGTTGCCCTTTTGGTGTTGAAACCCCTCGCTTAAGATAAGTGTTGACCTTGTGGTGTTCAGTCGGATGTGGTGGCTTATTCAGGCTTACTGGTTCACTCCACAGGGTTCTTGTTTTTTAAGACAAACATATTGGGTTTCGCACACAATCTTTACTGTACTGTCTGGGCCATTGCTCTCCATTATGTCCTCTAAAGAATAAATGTGTCCCCTTTTTTTCATTGGCATCCCATCCAAGCACACACCATTTAAAAAAAGCCAAAGTAAAAACATCTGAGAAGGATTTGGACAAGGACACAGATCTTCATAGAGCTTTTTGATTGAGGCACATCGTATCCCCGGTACAGTCTGCTCTACATGTTCGCTGTGTAAAAAACTAACACATCTTCAAAACACTGCAGAAAGCTGATTCATTCAACTGGTGTACGGTTGCTGGTTCCAGTGGCCTCTACAGACCAAAAGGAAGAGAAGTGTTTTCTGCCTTTTCATTGACGATAAACTTTTAAAGAAAGACAAATCTAAAACTGCTGGCACGGATAGAAAACTTTGGATTGGCGTTTTCAAATTGTGGACATGGCCTCTATCACCTCCCTGCTTGTCACAATCCTTGGTTTGTTTCTTTCTACTTTCTCATTCACTTTTCTCCCCGTTTCGTTCTCACCTTCATTTTCTCATCCCCTCCTACCGACTCTGATTGTGACCCCCCTCTCCCTTCCCATCCCACCCCTCCCTCTTTGTAACCTTGCGGGGTAAAGCTCCATTGACATCTGCTTCATAAGTATTCAGGACTCAGCGCCTTTGACATTAATCAGCCTACAGTACATTATCTCCCCACTCCTCTCAGGTTTACCCCCTCCTCCCCCCTTTTTGCCTCCTCTCATCCCTATCGCCCCTCTTTCACCTTTCTTCTCTCCCCTCCGCTGCCTCTCTTCTCCCCCCTTCCCCTCCTCTTCTCATCTGTCGTCTCCTCCCTCCTCCCCATCTTCCTCGCCTCCTATCATCGTACTCAGCTTTCCATCCGCTGTTTTCTTATCACAGTCTGATAACCAGAAGAGAAAAGGGTATTGCTAAGTATGTATGCTGCCTACCTGAACGTCTGGCTATCCAGATACATTGTCTATCTGTTTGCAACACAGCAACTTTAATATATAGCAGTCACAATACAGCAAGGTCAACTCAGCCAGTAAGATTAGGGTTGTCCAAACATAGGGCAAATGTTTATCTACATTTTATTTTGGTTTGACACAACTTAAAGGTGCCTGGTTGTTTTCATCTCCAGCTGCCAGACATAAATCCACAAAACTGTACTTGTTCAGAGCGTACCCTTGATGCCCCGCTGTGGGAGACAGAAGTCCCTCTAATGTTTCTACAGAACAGAAAAACCCATAGGGCTATTGAATGTTGTTAGAATGTGTACAACTCAAACTGTGTCATACTCACATGGTTCTCTGATCAAATATCGCCTGACTAAAAATGGCAAGTAAAAATGATAGAGCTCTCCTTATTCTTTCTAGTGGCCTTGATGGTGGGGATGTGGTGCAAAAAACAACAATCAGGAGGGCCTTGTCGGAAACAACAACACTGTACAGTGGATTCTAATACTATATAATATCTATGAGAAAGGATTTAACAACCTTGGAAATGTATCACAAAGACACTCATTTTAATCTTCTTTCTTATAGAGGGGGAGATTCAGACAAGGGCGATGAAGAACACATTTGAGAGTGAAAGGAAGCAATAGCTGTCCATGCACTGAGTTTGTCTGCACTGACATTATCCTGAGGCACATACAGCTTTGAATGCTATTCAACATAACATTGAGTGGTTATTGTGCCTATAATGGCTTTTAAACCCCTCTGGCCGGCAGAAAACAGCTATTGCCAATATATACCCTTTACATTTAGTACTGCTGTTCTGTAGTTTCATTTAGACTGAAGGGAGATTGTCTTAACAACAACTGTAGTGTGTACATATCATCAGCAAAGGAGCTGATGGAGACACTATCCCAGTAGGAGTAGATTATGGGAGTAGATGAGGACAAGGCGAGGTGTGTAGCTGTCACACAGCGCTCAGATTAGTTTGGAGGTGTGATGTATGCCTCCGCTGCTAGCTAACAAGGGATTATAAAGCTTCACATAATCCTGGATGGGCGGGCTTGGCTCAGGACTCTCACTGTTACTGCATTAGCATTAAGCATTAATAGTGCCCTAGCATTAGTGTTAGCAGCTAATAGTGTCCCAGAATACATTAACAGCTAATAATGCAATGCTGTAAGATTAGCATTAAGTCATAATAATGCCATGGCATGCCTTATGAGTGTGTGTGTGTGTGTGTGTGTGTGTGTGTGTGTGTGTGTGTGTGTGTGTGTGTGTGTGTGTGTGTAAGAGAGAGAGAAGTGGAAACACAGCTCATGTGTAAGTAGTGGTGCGTGTGTTCTTGTGTGTTGATGTACCAGTGTTGATGTACCAGTGGTGTGTGTGGGAGCATGCATTAGCAGATGATAGAATATGGACAGAGAGACAATAGAAGGTTACTGGAGACACTGAAGGAGGGAGGATGGAGGCTGCACCAGGTGAGGGGTTTAACAGAGTGTGTAGCAGCATGCATTAGTTACAGAGGCCACTGATGCAGCAATACACTCAAACACACACCTGCACACACAAGGTCACATCACAAAGGATATACTATTTTCTCAAAGGCCACAGCAAGGTCAAATGAAATAGAATGTGATTCACAAACCTTTGACGCTGTACATACAATGCCTCTGCTTTAATTTAATCGTTACATATGACCATTACAAAAATAATCGTATTCTTTAGGCTATTCTCACACACTGTGTGTACTTATATCTACAGAAGCAATGCACTATGTGTATACAACCCATCGATCATGAGCCAGGGAGCACAGGGCTGGCTTTAAGGAAGGCAGGTGGTGTCGTATAAAGAATGCCAAAGTCTGCTAGCGCTGGTTGTACAGTACATACGTAGATTAAGTTGCATGACAAACAGTTTTTTTAATACATGCTACAATCTTTTCCTAAAGCTCACCCAGTTTTTTTGTTGTCTTAAACCGATTCTGTACTGCAGGGCTTGTGCAGCAGGCCCACTTCTAGCTGGTGTTTCTGGTTATTTGTAGGAGAACGCACTATAATCACTTATACAAACCATTCAAGACACATTGGTTGGTTTTGTGGTCGGCCACAGACTAGTTATGGTTTGGGTTAACGCTGCTCTAAATCAACTCATCTGTACATCTAGAAGTCCAAAGGCAAATGGTTACAGTTTGAGGCAGGATAGAAAAGTGAAACACATAGACACATTAATGTAGGTGGGTAGGTAGAGTGCAGATAATAAAATAGGATAAGTAAGTGGGTGAAGAAGCAACAGAGAAAATAATGAGAATACAATCTGGAAGAATGAAACAGACGAAGGGGAGAGATGCAGACACAAATGCAGAAAAGGTGAAAAGACAAACATTTCACAGGAAGAGGTATAATCATGCAGCTATTCAGCGAGCCATTATCGGGCTGCAGGCTGCTCGGTTCTTTACAGAATAACAGCAGGGGTTCAGAGGAGCTTCTAAACCACCCACAGATACACATCACAAAGGGGCCCGCCAGCTTCAGTACTATCTTTAGCCACATTTTTTAAGTGGAATACCACTCAATCTCAGATATGACCCAAAGAAGTAGAATCAGGATTTATGAATTTGCAGATTAAGCTTTGTATTCCTGAGGAGGTGTTGAGCTGCTGAGGAGGCGTATTTGATGCTGCCGTCTTATAATCTTAGATGATTAAAGGAAAAACAGGCAGAGAGGGAAAGACACAAAGAGAGAATGATTGGTTATTTCTTTGGTATCAGATCTTCGCCGATAACATATGTTAATTACTGCTGTTAATGACGCCATAAATGACTGCGTTAGATGACACAGGCAGGCACACAGCTGAGACAAAGGACAGACATACACATACTTAAATGTATTTCTAATAGCACTATGATTTCAAGCACCTCGGGAGGTGACCATGAGACACTCACATGTATGTCTGTCCTTTGTCTCAGCTGTGTGCCTGCCTGTGTCATCTAACGCAGTCATTTATGGCGTCATTAACANCACACACACACACACACACACACACACACACATACACAGCTTTGTGTTAAAGTCCCACTGGAGAGAGAGAGAGAGGGAAAGAGAGAGAACAAATGGACTGTCCATATCATAGCTTTACAAACACACATGGGACCTTTTGTTGATAAACCTGCAACGGTGACATTAGTGTGATTCAGCACACACACACACACACACACACACACACACACACACACACACACACACACACACACACAGGGAAATACACATTAGTGTACAAAAAGACACATATTTACACATAAAACTGTGTATAAATAGTTAAACCCCAATTCAATCCATCTTCTCCATAGATTTAAGACTAAAATAGCAGGGGACTAAGCATTGCCCCCCACCCAAAAGTTACGGCAAAGGGTGCATGCTGACATTTGATAGTGTGAGTGAAGGAAGATATAAGCAGGAGCTGTGGTACTGCCTGTGTGATTGTGATGTTTGTGTAAATGCAAACAGGGCCTGCCTAGTTGTAATTCAAGAAGCACAAGTGTGTGTGTGTTAGTTGGGTATAGAGAGAAAGAGTTAGTGTATGAGTGTGTTTGTGTGTGACCAGTACGATGGTAGACAACGTAAGCCCTAGCCTTCACAGCTTAAGCCCCCTCACTTTTCTCCCCCATAAGGCAAACAGTGGATAGACCACAGGGCTTAGCTGGGGAAAGAGGAGGAGAGGACAATATATGGAAACTAATTCAATTTCAGCCTCTTTGCGCTGCTTCCCAATCTGCAAATACCACCACAGGCTGATGTAAGGAAATGGAAATCTCGACTAACTCAACGACACACTATGAAAAACTGTAGATTGGAACCCTATGGAAGAGTGCTTATACACTTGAGCAGCGTTCATCCAGTTAAATGCCTTCCCTCTGCGGAGGTTCAAGTCCAGCCTCTGGAGCTGTTCCTGCTCCCTCCTTACCTGTCACCCTCTCAGTTTTCCTCTATATCATCTAATGAACTTTCCAAACTTTGCAAATGGTGGGAACACTGTCATCCCTCTTAGCCTCTAAAGAAAGTCTGCTTTACAGTTTCCATGGCTAAAGCCAAAGAAACACTTTTTTTTCCACAGATGACGTTTTTTTACCTACTTTTTGGATTTCATGTGTTGCATTTTTAAACACAATTTGAAGAGAAGATGTATAGAGAGAACCTTTAACTTTTTCCTGTACTTCCTTTAGTTTCTCGCATTTGTTAAATTGAGCTGATAAGAACAGACCATTAGTGAAGTGATTGATAAATAAATAGTTTCAGTCATTTTTGACAAAGTTGAGGCTTCTGATTCCTTTTTTTCAAAATCAGAGTTTTGGACTGTTGGATGGATAAAACAACAATTCATGTGAAGACTGCAACGACTAAATAATACAATTAGATGTATCAAGAAAACAATAAGTTATGGATTATTAACTAAATGATTTTAAAGTTGCAGCCCCGGATAACACAGAATACATATTACTCTCTGTGCTTCAGCATCCATTCCAGCTCCGAGCTCGGCCTAATGCTGGTTGTTTCCCCACGGCTCAGGCACTCTCATTGATTTGCAGAGATAATAACCCCCGTTATGAGTCTTTGCCCTCACCATGTCCACTAGCACTCTGCAACAGTTAGCACCCCCCCTCCTACAGTCTCTCCTAACCCTCAAGGAGACAACATACTGCTTATGAACTATCCTACTAGGTGCTACTTTTTCGTACTCCATTGGCTTTTAGGGTCTTGCCGTGATATGGGAAAGGGTCATGGATGTTAGCCTAGGGGCTTCCTCTACTGTTGCATTGTTTTACACTTAATGGTATTGATGGCAGAATAATTGCAGCTCTCCTCTCAGGTTGTATTTTGATGGTTGCATTAAACATTTATATGGCCAGGTGAATTAAACATTGACAAGAACCTCAAAGAGTTATCCTCCTACATTGCTAATGGTACTCAAGTGTGTGTCTCCAGGACATACATGTTATGATCATTTCTTAATTTGTATACAATAATTGTTTGGAAAATAGTTGTATTGTTACAAACAGGCTTAACTGTACCCGCCACAACACGAATTGTTGTGGTTGAGGGGCAGTGAGGGAAGGTGTTTTCATTAAAGAACAAGATTTATCCGTTTTTAAACATACAAAATGTTTGGCAGTTAGACCAATCAAACCAGGTCACTGCACACACCATATTTGGAAGTACGTTGCTGATTCAGTATGAAAAGGAAAAAACAGTGACTCCAGTACAGACAACCCCAAAACATGTACGAATGCTTACATTTGTGGTTGCCTACAGTTTGTCTCGACCTTTGTTTTTTTTGTAGTTTCAGTGAGTTACTGCAGCTGAGAGCTGGCTGGGTTCTTTATTACTTTGTGTCTTTTTTACACACACACACACACCACACACCCACACCACTACACACACACACACAACACACACACACACACACACACACACACACACACACACACACACACACACACACACACACACACACACACACACACACACACACACACACACACACACAGATTGTCTATTGACTTGCTCCCCTTAGCAGCCTACATCAATCTGCTGTACTGCTCTGCGCATTGTAATCGACTGCTTTAAGAGTTACATTATTTACCTACTGAATGTCAGACAGAGAGAAGCAAACAAGCTATTACACTATCTAAGTTTACATCACATTATGTCTCACAGCACTTAGACTGTAGGTGGTGAATAACTAATTAGTAAACAAACAACATGGAGGGATCGCAAACAAACGCTCAAAGAGAAATATAGATGTAAAAGGAGAGAAGGCAGAAAGAGATAGACGGTGGTGTACGATGACAGCAGGCTCAAGGAACAGCGGTTTACATCATTACCATATCACTGTGAGTTTTCATAACGCAAATACAATAAAGTACCCTTTCATTTGGGGATTTTAGGGGTTTCAATATTGCGTGACTTTTGAAAAATGGCACCATGCAATGCAATCATTGCTTGCAAGAAATGGATATTGTGCTGAAGGGTGTGACATGTTCATAAATCCCACAAATGGTGCAGAATAATAAAAAGTGAACACTGGCTTAAGGTTAAAAGCTAGCACAGTAACTCTTGAGCTATGAGTTTATCCTAACGACCTCGTCATACTGTATAAGCGAGCATAACAATCACATGTCGTTTTCATTGTCAGTAAGATAGTTACAGTGCTTTTTCAGCTGCTTTTATGTTAACTCACCTTGTAAAAAGCACTATGACACACTGGGGAGTGAGTGTGTATCAAAATGTCCCCAGCGGCAAAGGAAAACTTTATATGAACGCAGAAAGGCACACAAAGTTACACAAAGGCATGTCAACAAGTACAGAGGCACACACATATACATGTACACACACATCAGTAAAGACACACATACAGCCATACTTCATTCTTGAGGTTCTGCTTAAGGCAGTAGGGAAGCCCCATCTATCAACGCTCCGTGCATTTAGAGTAAAGCGCCTCAGATGAAAGCGAGAGCTGAAAGATGAATGGAAAGAAGGACGAGAGGGGAACAGAGAGGAGAAGGGGTTTGGCGTTGGAACAGGCTTTATAAATGGAAAAAAGGGGGGGGAATGTAGATGCATGTTGATATTGTGAGAGCTTTGGGAGGGAGGGACAGTGGGGTAATCAAAAAAGAGAATAAGACTCTAAAAATTGAATGACAACAATAATCTCTCAAGCTGACACATGGGTAAATACAGATGGACATACGAATGAAATGAACAATCTGATAGCTCAGTCCTTCATATTCAACAGCACAACACAAGCACATCCGTCTGGACCATGGGCTGTCAGCATCAACATTTCTTATTAGGTGCAATATAGCTGCACAGTAGGAGGAAGAATGTTCAATAAATATTTGTTCCACTTTCAATTCCAATTAATGATGTCCTCCTTAATGTAGCACAGAACTACACAAAGAGCCTGCATGATTTAACTAGAATACAGGATTACATTATGGCTAATAGTTATAATTATATACACCTTGTGATGGTTTTCTCAGTTTGTTTTGAATGTCTTTAAGGTTACTTAAAGTGGACCTATCATGCTATATTTGAATAATATAGTGTAGGACCATACCTATATAAGGCATATTTATACTTTTTTTATTTTTCAAAATACCAAACAGATCATGCATTTTATCCATTTCTCATTTCGCTCAATTTAACACTGTCTTTGCATGGGCTGATTCTGTGAGAACAGCACCATCTACAGGCCTGGCATATGTACTACAGCGTCTCCAGCGCTTTCGAACGGCAATGTCCGTGGCTGTCTCCTCCTGATTGGTGGAGTTGGCCCAATAGCCGTAGCGCCACTTCTGTGACGTCATAGAAGTGTTCAAATCTGGATCAGTCTGTACATTTTTTTTAGAGATTTGGGTATGGTGGAAAAGAGAGGGTTGTGTTTTCTGACACTTGGTGAGTTCCCTGGAACACCGGGGACACATATTCATGTATAAAAGACGTACAAAAGTGCATTTTGCATGATAGGTCACCTTTAAAATACATTCAAAGGGCTTCACAGTTGCAAATTGAAACCAAACTTGCAAGTGAACTTATTAGAACACATCATTTAAACTAACTTACTATATTATCAGGTGTCTTCAAATATTTAGCTTGGAATCCACTGGCCGTTGGCAACACAAGAGTTTTATTTTTCTGTTGTATGAAAGTGCTCATATTCTGTATTGATGATTCAGCATCTAAGACTTGTATAAGACTTGGAAAAGCTCTAAACATCACCTACTGCACCACTGTCTGTGCAATAAATGAAGAGGACTCTGACTTCCTTCATTCTGAAGCCTGAAATAATCCCTCCCACTTCACAACTTTATAGCTGCTCAGCTTGAAGTCCTCTTAAAGCAAACTAAATCTGTGTATTTTCTTCTCCCTCACCCATACACAGTCTCCCACAGGTGTGTCACTCCATCTTGTATTAACACAAATGTATACAGAAGGCCATGACTGACAAGGTGAGGGATTGTGGGGAGGCGTGCGGGTGAAAGAGGAGAATTACCATATGTAAAGGACGGAGGTACCAAGGTCTCTCTTTTTGTCTCTCTGGATAAAGCAGGTGAGCTACAAGGGACATAATAAGTGCAGGTACAAGCGTACACTCTCAATGCAGACACAAAAAGGATGCATGTGAATGCAAATCACACATGTAGAACAAAAGGCGCGAGAGGAGACAAGGAGGTGTCTCTGTCTGTCCAGGTGTGTTGAAGATGCCGCATAGACCATCACCTGTGGATGGGTCGGGCACTGAGGAGGTCAGCGGTGCTGGAGTGATCTGATTAGCACTGGGAGCCAGGACGAGTACAGTTTCTCATCAGGATCAGCTTTCAAACCAATGTTATAGTGGTACTATTAATTTGATAGAGAGATAGGCAAACTGTGACCATGGTCTCTGTATCCCGAGGGAATACAGAACGTAGGTAGTCCCCCTTTTTTATTTTTCCGTTAAGAATACGTGGAAAGTGTGTTTTCTGTGTCTTTGTCACCTTACAAAATGTAAGTCACTGCTTTTGTCCGTTACTGGAAAAGAGCGCACATTTGCATTGTTTTAAAATGTTTTTTCTCATCAATACTTTCAAAACGTCCTCAGCATTATCTCAAACTATTTACAGTAGAATGGTACATGGATGGCCTACCTGCCTGTCAGCCTTCCATCTCGTGCACAAACTTATCTCGTGCCCTCATTGGTCATGTGCGCGTTTGTGTGTGTTGGAGGAGGGGCTCTGTAAGGAAGTCTGAAGGAAGGGGCAGATTATTTCCGGCTGCCTACTTTCAAATTCTAGCACACTCGAGCTGGTTTCTCTATTCTTACGTTGAATGAAGGACAGAGGAAATGTTGAGTGAATTATTTTAGAGGTTTAAATAAACCTTTCAGCAGCATGACTATTCATCATCAATCATGAGTTACAGATGTGAGGAACTGAAATGCATAAACATAATGAGAGTCAAAGAATCCAGGTGTTTAATACGTCTCTATGCTGCATTGAGTGCGACCAACATGTTATTAAAGCAAATTATTTTCCATGCTCTCTAATGAATGAGAGAAAATTCTAGGTTGTTTTTTTTCACAGCACTAATAAGGCTTTCAGTGAGATCATTACGCCAAAACAGCTCTATCCTCGCCTTTTACATTTGTTTCCTCTTCCCCACAAAATAATCTCCAAAACCATCTGTGCTGGGAGTACAATTACATGTTGCCCAGCTCCATTTTTCTGTCATCTAAACCTGTCTTTAGGTCCCTCTGTCTATCCGTCCTGAAAGCTCCTATTAAAAAAAGGAGGAAGCAAAAGCTGGGAGGAAAAAACAGAACACTCAGATGTAAGAGGCTTGTGGACATCTCAAATGCACTCAGAGAGGCCATTAATAAAAATAATTAGCACAGGAGATGGGCGGAAAAAACGGGGGCCGGCTTGGCTGAATCTAATTTCTGTTATTTAATTTATCACAGACTGGGGCAGGAAATCCACCAATCACTCTATTCTGGAAAGACACATACACACATAAATACACACAGAGCCCATCATCAGCCAGAGGGGGCCGGAGGGGTCATTAGTGAGGGAAGAAGATCAGATATCAACAATTCATCTTGGTCAAAATGATTAGAGGGAACCAGGAGGAGGGGGATATATAGGAGGGTGGTTGTGTGCGATGCTGGTTTAACTTACTATTGTGATCTTTGAGTCATTAATCAAATAACAGTGGACACACGCCCACATAACGCTTCTCACACGCAGTTGAGGTTCAGGTTCAGAAAGGTCAAGGTGATTATCTTCACTGTAACTCAAAGAAGTCAGCAGCACACTGCAGCTCGTGCACTTTGTGGCAATACACGCGATATATTCGCATCTTTGCCGGAGAAACCTCTGAATAATTGTGCCTTGCATTAACCTTTCTCATATCTGTTTTCGAGTAAAACCCCAAAAGGATGGGCAAAACATGGCAGCAGAGGATTGGGGTGATGAAGATCCATACGAAAGGTAGCCAATAGCTAGAGATACATTTGTAACTCTCTAATACCCAATTCAGAAACAAATATTATGATGTGGCTTGCCGATAAAGTAGAATTGTTCAACATTAGAAAAAGTGGATATAGCATTCCAATTTGTCGTCCGATTTGGTATGTTGACCCTAACTCACTGCCAGAATACACTTTAATCAATTTTCAGGCTCAACTCGAGACTTTCTGCAGGCGTACTAGTTGAAAGCAGGCACAATACAGACCATCACTAGCCAAGCCAGCATACTTCCCATTGTAAAGACATTTAAACAATTACCTAAGTACGAGCGCAGCAAGAGAGAACTAAATTGTGTATCAATTAGACAGGCACTAAACTGAAGCCACAACAGCTGTCTGAATATCATTGCCTGAGTTCAAACCCACATCTTGCTTCTGCCCCAGTATCAAAAGTGAATAAAACAGCATCACATCGGTCGAATTCATACATCCCATCATCTCAATGTGCTTTAAAGGCACACACAAGAAAGCATCTCCAGTGCCAGTCTAAGCTCTCTAAGCTCGAAAGAAAACACCAAGGGACTACCAGGCAGAAGGCTTGTTCGTCTCTTATCTCAGTAGTTCCTTTGAGCAATTTTCAGCGAGCTTATCATCCAGACAACAGCAAGTTTAAACACAAACAACTGAAGCATTATCAAACACAAAACTATCAAAAGCATAGGCTACTTGTGCCCTTTAGTTTTAAAGAAATATAAACTAACCTTCAGTAGCAGATGTGTGACTCCAGCAAGCATTTCATGTTAAGTATTTAAGTATTTCATAGTCCCTTTTTTGATTTAGAATATGGTATTCATCCAGACACTGAATACCATAAACAGGCAAACCCTAGCTCGTGAACGTTGGTCATTACAGAACTTATCTGAATGACAAGTAAGCATACCTTAAAATGAGACTCAAGCAAACATGTTTTTATCATACTTGGATCAGTGTTTTGAGCACAGTGGGTAATTTGTAATTTGTGGGTAAGGTGATCAGAAATAAAATGATAGAAATAACCTCAGATTGTGTGATATTGGTTATCTTTAAAAAAGAAAAAGCACCCAGAAGCAATAGTTTGGTACTGGAACTCCCAGGGTACACATACACACAAAACCACATACAAAAACACAGACAAAGACTGCCACACAAGGAATCGAATAATTCATGCGAGCATAACAAGTCAGCATGGCAATTCCTGACGCTTCCGTACTGAAATGCTCCAACGTTGCATTGCACTGCAGGTGATAAAAGACTCAAATATTCTGCACAACACATGGCAGAGTGGAATCAAGCAGAGGAGGGAGTGTAAACACAATACAGGGGAGATGGTGCTAGAGGGATAGCAAGACTGTACGCTGGGAAGGAAAACAGCATGTATGTCTCCTGTTAGACAACATAAATAGATTAAATCCACAGACTCAAACAAACGCATAGAAATCCTGCCAGGAGCAGTCATCGTATGCGACACATACTTCTGAAACAATATTTAACGTCTCAAACATGAAGCCAGATAAATACAGCATCCTCTCTGTTTGAAGCGTTGCTGCTGCCTTGTATTAGAACATTTAGATAGACTATAATATAAACTGCACTAAAGAGATCTAGTGAACAATACTTTATTCCGTGTGAAACTTTGCAATAATATTTTTACTGTTTGCAGGTCTCATAAGGGGGGCGGGTCGTAAAATGGAATGAGCTCTGAATCATGGTAGTGACTGCGGATAATAACGTTATGGTAATAATGTCGGAGATTGAGTGCAACAATGGGACAGTGATTGAAAGTATCCTACCGTGGTCTGTGATTTTACAAGACACAAGATACAGCTCCTTCAGACTTCTCCCCTCCTTGGCGATGATTTCCACACACCTACAGAGAGACAGAGAGAAAGAACAAATGTTTAGAGGGCCACCTGAGGCAGTTGTGTTTTGTTTTGTATATTGTGTTTCATATTTGCTTGAAGGCGCTTTTGACGTGACTCAAAAACTGCAAAATGCATGAACACACCCAGCAGCTTTATTTCTCTTAAACCCTCTCGGTTGCACACACACGGTTACTCAAAATAAAGGTTAAACAGTATAGCTGCGGGGTCAACCGCTCGAATATTCTGCCTCTGCTACTTTAACACATACATTCATAATTAAACACCTGATCTGATTAGAGAAGCATGCACTAACGCAGCATGGTTATACGCGTGATTTTGTGCATGTGAGCGCGTGCACAGACACATATAGAGTGAGCATGCTCACTTCAAAGAGGGATATCTGCATTCAGCCCGTGCCTGAGCCCAAAGGACCTACAGATTGTGTGTGTGTGTGTGAGTGTGAGTGTGAGTGTGAGTGTGAGTGTGTGTGTGTGTGTGTGTGTGTGTGTGTGTGTGTGTGTGTGTGTGTGTGTGTGTGTGTGTGTGTGTGTGTGTGTGTGTGTGTAAGACTGGGGGGGAGATCCGGAGAATTCACTAAGGGGGGCTGGGAGGAAGATCAGAGCTTCTGTATCAAATGATTCTCTTTAAATGCCTCTAATGAGAGGAGGGTGTGCAACAACTAGAATTTGATCAACGCATTTGACCTATTAACCTTCAGGATGAAATGTTTTGATCTTCATGCTGGTGTTCTATCATGAATATTTATGAGACACACACAAATGCACACACACACTGTACAGCTCTTGAATGTGAAGGCAGAGGTGTAGAAAAAGTGATGTCGAGCTGTCTTCTATCATTGAGCCTCATGTCAAAGTGAAACAGGGAACAATATAGCGTACTGTGCTCAAACACTTCCAAATCATATGATTGACAGCTGGGGTTATTCTGAAAAGCATTACTCATATGCACTTTCTGCACACTGTGTGCTGTGTTGGCTAATCTCACTGAAGGCCAAGTCTGATGTGTGAGGACTTGTTGCTAGAAAATGAGCTTCTTTTCTTTCATGTTTTTTATTTAATGTCACATTCTCACTATCTAGAAGACAGAAGTGAAAATAGGATGAAGATCAATAGGGAATACAGTACAGTGGCATTTTATTTTTGAACAAAGCAGGATCTGTATGCTTGTGTGTTTTTCTCCAGGCAGGATTCGTTTAAGGGCACACAATTTGTGGATGTCACTTGATGTGTGACATATCACACCGTGGGATCAAGAAGGAAAAGATGGCAGTGAGAGGAAAGTTAAAATGTGTGTCATATTTCTAAAATCCTTATTTGTGAGAGGAGCAAAAGCTGTCAAAATGTGCACTGGCCTATCTGCTTTAGTTCACTGGACTGCATCTTCATATTTCACCTTTTTCTATTACATTATTGTTGTGCTAGCCCTGCATGCCTCTCCATGTTATCATGTTGTTTTTTTCCGATCTTTTCATTGTCCCTCCCACCTTTCCCTGTTTATTTTTTCTCTTATTCTCCAGGACTCTAGTTCCATCCTGCCCTTTTCTATTTTTCTATCTTCCACAATTTCTCTCTCTCAGGCACACTCTGAGATGGTGATGAGAAAAGCTTTCTTGAAAATAGAAAGATACCTGTTGCAATTGGTCATTCCTGAACCTAAGTTGCGCTGGGGGCCGCCTTAGATTAGATTCAGTTGGGCCAGCAGGATCACAATATCATGCTTTGCGTCTTGGGGCTATGGCATTAAAGCTGCTGAGTGAATCAATGAATGCACTGGGGGGAGGGGGGGGGGGGCAACAGATAAAACGAAAGTAGTGATTCAGGGATGCAGCCACGAAGGGCGGAGAGCATCCTCTGGGAGCTTGTTACACTGTGTCCGGGTCCCCAGTGTCAGGGCAAAAGCAATTAGATCAGACATCAATGAATGAGAGAGGGAGTGAGGAGAGATGGAAAGCAAGTACAGCAGGAAACAGAGTGAGTAGAAATCTCTATACAGTAGCTAGGGGTTGGATGAAGACAGAAGGGGTATCATCATGGGAGGCGGAGAGCTAAGAAAGCAAGGGAGGAAAAAAAAGAAGGAGTAAGAGGCCATTCAAAAGGCCGGAGGAAGTAAAATGAGGACTGTGGAGACAGCAGAGGAGACAAGAGGCCGCAGCAGAGGTGTAGGATGTGATGGCTTAGGCATGGATCACGCCACATTAAAGGCCTTCAGAAAGCAACAAGCCTCCACCCACCTTCTCTCATACCCCACAAGGCTCAGCTGACATGAATTAGTGATCTGCTCGCTTTCCATAATGTACAGAGCCTGTAACAAAAGCCATAGTTGGACACGGCGTGCATACTGAACATTTCGATTGAGGCGATGCTACAGAAGATAATGTTGAGAGGAGGACATTAGGATGCAAAGTAGTAGGGTGGGTGAGATGGAGAAGCTAATGGTGGTGCTGAAGAAGGACTGAGCAGAGAAGGATGAAGAAAATAATGAGGAAATAGAGTGCCACATTGACGCGTCCTAAAACCCGGACGTAAGTTAGCATTTTTACCACTTCCGATTCCTTCGACAAAAAGCAATGCAATTTCTCCATAGGGTTTTGGAAAATAGCTGGAAATAAGGTCTGTGTTTGACACAAATTGAAGAGACAGATCACGTTTGGTTCTACGACATTAAATACATCAGCAGTGACCCCACTGGTGATTTTTTGGTGGATATTATCCGGCTGAACAAAACGTGATCCATCTCTTAAATGTGTGTCAACCACAGACCTTATTTCGAGCTATTTTCCAAAATCCTATGGAGACATTAGAGGTTTCTCAATACTCAAATTTCCCCTCCTCGACTCCTCGGTCCTCCGGTAGTGACCCGGAAATGAATTTCAGCGCGCCATGTTGAAGGACATCTCATTTCTCTAAATGCCTTCGAGGACCGAGGACCGAGCGTCGAGGAGGCTCTCTCGAGAAGCTCTAACCGAGGAGACACTGATGGGTCCTCCACGGCTGCATTTCCGGGAACGGTGGAGGCATGACGCACGGCCGGACTTATCTCAGCCAATGACAGCTCTGCATGCATCCCTTGAATATTATTCTAGTAACTGCTTTCATCGCAACGCGATGTTTACATTGAGAACAGCTGTGAGGTCCGTGCAGAAAGCAGAGCAGTATATAAAATATATCACTCAGTATAACAGGCCTACATTACTCTTTGTATTTGTATGCTGTAGTTTAGTAGATATCTACAAACAAAGAGTCGATATTTTTCTAAGACCATTTAGTGATCGGGGATCGGGATTTTTTTTTTTTTAATTTATTTTTTTTTTTTAAATACTTTAAAAAAAGATTATTCAATGTTACAAAACAAAAATGACCATGTTCAAGTCTTAAAGTCATCCTGAGGCCTTAGTTTTGGTTTCAAATTACACAACATCATGTATGTGTTGCTTCTTTGGGGCTTGTTTTCATAGACCTGGTTGCTTATTTCTCTCAAATCTGGCAACAGAGTGGGCAGGGCGCAGTGTCTAATTGTAGCAGTAAGCTAACGAGTACTGATAAGCTTTATTTTTGTTTTGATCCAATGCTGCACAACTGAACTGATCCAATGCTGCTGTGAAAAAAAGAAGCTATATCCATGTTGGATAGAATATCCAATTTAAATAAAAAAATAACCTTAAGGGACAACTTGAATGCTTTTTTTCTTTTTTTTTCTTAATGCATTGCATAAAGATCGGATCGGGAAAAATCGGTATCGGCAAATTGTCAAAATCAAATGATCGGAATCGGATCGGGAGCAAAAAAAGGTGATCGGGACATCCCTAGTGTGTATATGTCTGCATCTGTAACCTGTTATTGTCTCATTATACCGCACTGTCAATGAATTAAAAGTAAATATATATAAGTTGTCATGAACACATCTGTCCATCAGACAGAGGGCTGCTGTGCCTCCTGTCATCAT
Source organism: Notothenia coriiceps (assembly GCF_000735185.1). Classification (NCBI taxonomy): domain Eukaryota; kingdom Metazoa; phylum Chordata; class Actinopteri; order Perciformes; family Nototheniidae; genus Notothenia; species Notothenia coriiceps. The sequence goes on along the minus strand of NW_011369947.1, from coordinate 23,610,901 downwards.
TAATGGACGTCTCTTTAAAATGACCGCTCAGAGGAGAGTTCTCATTTCTCTAACCGCCTGCTGCTTCCACTCCTCTCTCCTCGGTTCCCCTCCTCAGTCCTCCGCTCGCATCTCCTGTGGGTGGCACCAAGTCTCGAGGAGAGGATAGGAGTCGAGGAGGGGAAATGTTAGTATTGATTGGCGCTCTATATATTGTAGTTTTAGGAGAGAAAAATGTTTTTAAAAGGAAAAAGCAAGAAAATAAATAGGAGGGACGTTGAAGTTCTCAAATGGAGAATTTGAACAAATGAAGAGAGAGACAGGTTGATGATGATGGGGATTCAATGTGAGATTCAAGAATAGAAATGAGTCGGAGAAAGAAAATAGGGGACGCAGAGAATAAGGAAACAGTGAAAATAAGGAGTGTAGTGTAAAGACGCTAAGTGGAAGAGGAGACGAGGCAGAAAGTGCAAGATGACTAAAATGAAGGGGAAGTGCCGGGGAAGGTTGATTATTATATTTTGAACAAAAAGGTACAAATGAGCTTCAAAAGATGAGGAGGGAAATTATGATGGTTAGTGGATAAGGTAAGAAAGTCAGTCAAGTCGTTTCTGCTACCATATAAGGCAAAGGATGCTCCTATAAATAAAATGTGATACATCAAAGTCAGGGAAAGCATTTTGTTATGTAGCTAACTGAAATACATCTCATGGCTCCTTTTTCAAATAAAAGACAATAAAAGAGTCCCTATAACTGAACTAAGGTCTAATGTTGAAGCGATTATTGCAGCAGCAGGCGGAGAGAGAGCCAGTAGGGGTCAGTGTGTGTTTGGCTTCCTGTCACTATGCTGTCGGCACAAACAGCTAGAGGTACACAATCAAACTGTCACTCCTCTATCTGATCCTTACGGGGCGATACAAACAAATATACTCTAGTACTCTAGACCATGGGTGTCAAACTCAAGGCCTGTGGGCCAAAACCGGCCCGCGACCTCATTTTATATGGCCCGCAAGAGCTTGCAAAGAATACAATATATAATACAATTGGTGCAATTGTTGAATATTTGCTTTCAAATATTTGCCCTAGAGACTTCTGCTTTCAGACGTAGTTATTTATGAAGTTATTACCAGAACTGACAATAATCCAATGCAGAGCCAATAATATAATACATTATTTAATATGTATTATAGTTATATATGTATATTTATATAGTCTTTAAGTTACAACCGGCCCTTTGAGTGCAACCATAATGCTAATGTGGCCCGCGATTAAATTGAGTTTGACACCCCTGATCTAGACTCTAGTCAAGGATTTGGGGGAATTTTACTTCCTTTAAATCATACAGACATTTTGTATCTAAATTGAATTACTGGAGCCACACAACTGGACCTCATGGACTTAACAACGAAAAATATTATTTATTTAATTGTGTTTCCTTGGCAGCCAGCTGATGGAGCCTGCCAAAGAATAGAGCCTTTGTTTGACTCCACTCTGAAGAAAAGTAGGCCCTAACAGATATGTTTATTTGTCTTGCAAGGCAGAGAAGGCTTTCACTTAATAATCATAGAAACCTTTTGCAGAGTACTTATAACAGGAAGTAACACTCTAAAGAGATGCAGGTGCTGTTATGTATTTTCATAGCAGGAGAGAGAATACAAAACTGTAATCTGTGCTTCTCATACATAATTGCTTTTTCCTTGGAGTTTTTAAGAAGAAAACTCAATTATGTTGCTTTGAAACCATGGTAACTACATCAGCGCTAATTTATCTTGTGATTAACGAAAGCATTTTTCTGGGTTTTTACATGCAAATGAAGCCTGATGGTATGACAAGCTAAGTAGTGTCGCTGCAAGGCAGAAATGCCACTGATGTATTTTAAACATTCATTTTTATTTCCCAGGAATGCATTTGATCTTTGACCAATATTTTTCTCCATACAATGTATTCACTTTCCATAAAGGATTTCAAGTCAGAAAGTGGCTCCATTAAAAACGAGTTCCTTAAAAATTGCCAATAAAATGAACATGGGTCATCTTATTAGCATTTTATTTATGCACTGAATATCATCATTGTAAATATATTTGCTTTTTCATAGAAGCTCTTGAAAAATGAAACTCGGAAATACTTTAAGACCTCTATTAATCTGTTAAACTGAACGTTAGAAGAATATACTTTCTGGTCTGGGCCAAGGGCCATATACATATATTCCTCTTTATACAGCAAGGAGACAAACATTACTGTACACACTCTGTAACATGGCTTTTAAGGACTTTTACAGCCTTAACCAATGTTTTCGAAGAAAAAGGGGATTAGCACTTGAAAATAATCGACCAACCAGCAAAATACTGCCTCGTTCTATACCGTGCTCAATGCTGCACAATAGGACAATTGCTCTTTAACTGTATTTTCTCAGAGTGTGTGTTGTACAGTGTACAACCGGAGGTTAAACCTGGACAAAGCCTAGTGATCATGCCTTAATCCCAGCTCACTGTAGGATCAACACTATTCTCTTCTATGATCCTTTTGTCATGGTCTCGCTTACATTTCGAAAATGTTTAATGCTTATTTAAGATTTATAGAGTGCACTGTGTGCCGTGTTATTTTCCATTTGTTTTTATTTTATTAATTAGTGTTTTCTGACTGGCATCCTGTAAATCTAAATATCAAAACTCCAGAGTAATTATTAGTGTGTTCAACATCAAATATGCCATTGGCATCACATCTATTAACATAAGTCAATTAAGATACAATGTGTTTTCATTCTTGAGCAGCATTAATATTTGAGAACCCTGCTCCTTGTCATATTGCATTATGGCCGGTTTAAAATGTGTTTTCTTTTGGTTAATAAAATGCTCTCTGCAGAGCATAGGACATTTCCAACCAACTAACTAGACAATGCCATGCACGGCAAACTGGAATTAGTCTAAGGCTCAACAAGGATTTGTGGGACATAACGAAGGACAAAGGGAGTAAGGTGTTTATGTGTGTGTCATTACGCAGTGTGTTTCTTGTGCTTCTGAAATGCGTGTCTCAGAGGTGAAGCTAATCTTCTTTTATGCAGCACAGCCAGAGGTATCCAAGCAGACAGGCAACAAGAGGAAAAATAGCAACAATACTTGAGAGAAACAGAGGTCCATGTTTATCACAAAGACTGCAGACAGTCTTCCAACCAAACAACATGTGTAGCGCTTCTCTTTAGCCAATCACAATGGAGCAGGAACAAAGAGGCTTCTGGGAGAATGGCTGTAGGTAGGTACACTAGCACAGCGCTGACCAACTCAAGGCCTCTTCTCATCCCGCTCCTCACACGGCCCACAATTACACGGCTGTCTGGCCACACAAAAGGAGCAGGGAAATAGAAATGGATGATTTTTGAGAGAAGAGGGCAGAAAGAAAGAAAGAAAGTAAGCATGAAATGTATAAAGAAAAGCGGTGGAAGGGAGAGGTTGAAAACATAAAAGAAGGGGGAGGAGGGGGAGGCAGCAGTGGTGGTGACAGACGAGACTTCAGACTTCCACGGCTGTCTTTAGACTTAATGAAATGGAAGGGCGGAGCAGCAAAGAGGAGGAGAGCAAGGAAAGACGGGGGTTTATACTTCTGAGGAGAATGCTCTTGCAAAATGATTCTTGCTGTACATTTTATTTTTATCACCCATAAATGCATACACAAGTGTAAGGAAGCAGAGTTCTGCTTCCTCAGACGATGCGCACTACTGAGTATCTGGAATCTTCCGGGAAAAAAAACGTACAGAGCGTTTTCATTGGGCTAATATAAGTGGAAATAAAAATATCCAATACCTCACAAGAGCCATTCAATAAGCAAATACTTAAGCAACCATCTTAAAATGGAGCAATACAGGTTTTATAGAATGAGAGGGAACACGTTCATTGCTTCTGAAATTGCTGACCCTCTGATAATATGTGCAGACTTGTACAAGTGTTCTGTTGCTGACTTGGGAAACAATTAAAATGGTGTTCTCAACAAAGTATCAGCAAAGAGATTGTTCATTACTTTGTTTGTTTCTTATATTTAAGAAACCTAATTTCTCGTAGGACCCACAGATCTCATCTTATCTGATCGAATGATTTAGCATTTAAGAATATTTCCTATGTCACATTAATAAATACAAAATAGAATGTCTGTCGCTTCTCTATGATTCAACATTCATGCTTTCATTGTCTTTATATTACATATATTTCAAGATGGGCTTGATTGCAAAATACATTATAAAATATTGAAAAATTGCCAATACAAAGTTACAGTAAAAACAAGAAAATGTACATGTTAGAAAAAAGTAAGACTTACAGACGTAGCTCTTTTACTGTAACTGTGACAGAGTACACAGACATATCGCTTATGTGTTTATTGCTATGTTGATACAATCACAGTTATTTTATTATCAATCCAGAAGCAGATGCTGTTAGCTACATTTTATATCCCTTGCTGTTGTAGCTGTTGTAGGTGTGTACAGTATGTGGGTGTGTACAGTGTGTGTGCGTGCGTGCGTGCGTGCGTGCGTGCGTGCGTGCGTGCGTGCGTGCGTGCGTGCGTGTGTGTGTGAGAGAGAGAGAGAGTGGGTGTGTGTGTGTGTGTGAGAGAGAGAGAGTGGGTGAGTGTTCCAGTGGTCTGAATCAGGGTCTGCTTCGGCAATTAGGAACTGGATGATTTCCCAGGCTAGGCTGCCGTACCCACTGCTCAAAATGAGAATCACATTCCTATTGTGCTCCACCACCGTTAATCATGTTTTCAAACGACTTTGCAAAACGGCAGGGCCTTCCAGCAGCTTGTCATCAGGCTGCTTAAAAATGTGCCGATGGGGTCATAACTGGAGCCATAAATGCCCCTCTTCCTCGACTTTCCTGTCCAACCTGTCTTTCTTTTGTTGGTCTGGGAATGAGAGGCGAGCCCGAATGAACGCACTTTTTAGGTTGATGCAGCCAACGGAAAGTAGGCCCTTATATGTGCCTCTGTCTCCTCTCATCTTCAGTAATGGTTGGCTTCCTTAAATGCTCGAAGCATTTTCTCCAGCTGTAAGCATAGTGTAATTGTAGGGTAAAACACTTACAGTACTCCACAAATGGCAAAAGTTTCAATACAGAAACAGCAGGATCTCTACCCACAGCAAATGGCCATTTACGGTGCGAGATATAAAAGGTATACATTACATGATATTGAATTCAAAAGTGCAGAAGACTTCTGAAGATATTTCAAAATACGCATGTTCAGCTTTAAACCCCTGGCTGATAGTATATGCACCATCAGCCAATATTTTCACTATCTCCAAAAACAAGTGTCCCTCACAAACCATCTGATTTGTCCATCAAAAGCCAGGGGTAAAAGCCAACTAAGCACTTTGTAAGGTTAAGTGGCAGTTATTCACTTTAAGCTCATCCAAATGGACAGCCTGTTGCCTTGCCAACGCTGATGGGCCTCCGTGATGCACATGCACAAGAGCATTTTAAAGCACCTCTTAGGTTGCCAGAGGAAAACAAACTGGCCTGACATCGCTCACACGTGGCTCTCTGATAGCTCTCCACTCTGCCTATAAAGCTCCTTCCTCTGTTGCACCTTAGCAACTCCCCCGAGGACATGCAAGTGAGATACTGACCTGCAAATGAACAACTGGGTTCTATAAAGCAATGCCATGCCCCTATCTACCTCCTCGGTCAACCCACTGCAGCCATAACACAATAAATAACTCAGGAGAAGATGAGCACTGCTCCGTGGCAGATGGCGATAACACTTACAGCCTCAGGACTGACTGAGTGTGTGTGTGTGTGTGTGTGTGTGTGTGTGTGTGTGTGTGTGTGTGTGTGTGTGTGTGTGTGTGTGTGTGTGTGTTCGTCAAGTCATGTGAGACGAACAGTTAGGTCATAGATGGTTGCCCATGATAAATGTCCCTGTGGGGAATAAAGGCAGTGGACATAGCTGCTTTCTTGGTGTCCATCGGATTTCTAAAAAAAGTAATCAGGCATAGCAGGGGAAAAAAATTGTTTTTATTTTGTAAAATTAACTACAGAAAACGGTGTATATACAGTACAGTGTAACATTGTTATCACAAGATAAAATAACCTCTATTTGGGTTTCACTAAGATGTAAAATCCTTATAAAGCCAATTCTTGATATACTGTAGTTCAGACATTTAATTATGTTTGTGTCAAACAAGTACAAACATCTGCCAGTGCAGCACTTTTCCATTTTCTTAAACATTATTTCCATTTAACTTTAAGGTGAAAGTAAAAACAGACTATAGAAAACGAGAATGAAAGAGGGATATGACCTTCAGCAAACATGTAGGTATACTGCATGTTAACTACGAGGTTACCAAGATGCACTTATGCAGTGTGTGTAACATTTCTTAAAAGCTATGTAAAGCAGTTGTTTGTAGTGAAAACACATTCTTACTCTGCTGTCAAGTTTCCTAATCTGTTGTAGCTTTGTCGTAAGCTTTTTCAGTACTCAATTATTAACAGAAACTGTGGATAAAACTAAATAATCAGTTTTGTTTATTTTAAAACAGGCATTTATTCCTCTGAAATGCTGTCATAAATAAACACTATACCACTTAATTATAAATGTGATTTCTACAGTGCCGAAAACACAGTTAATAACTAGCAGCACATAACAGATTTTTGTCTCAGAGACCAAAGAAACGGCCAGTCTGACTGTGATAAATTGAGCTGAGCATGTCCCTCAGGGCTGTAAATTGTAACTATTCTGCTCCGTGTGCACATACAGAGAGGGGTGAACTACCCAATGTTTACCAATAGGCCTGACACAGTGGCACACGCTAACACACAGTGTACACCCTCCGCCCACTCAGCCATGGCTAATTGCTCTGCACTTTGATTACTTCCATCTATTTTAATGAGAGCTTACCAACACACTCTCCCCTGCCCGCTTTCTCTGTCAAACACACATGCAAACACCGGTACACACATGCAGGAGAGTGTGCATGCCACTTTGATGCGCATACACACACGGAAAGGAGAGGAGAACAATACTATGTTCCATGTTTGTCCCGGTGGCAGGAAATTGCCGGGTGTTCATTAGGCTAATGGATATGAAGAGGAAGGGAGAAGGGGATGAAGATAGAACGGGGGAGGACAGGATGAGAGGGTGGGAGGCCTCTGAATTATACTACAACATATTCCGTAAAATGGCCCAACAAGTCATATTGCAGCGTGTAATTTCCTTGCTGCTATGGTAGAGCAAGAGTGCATCAATTACATAGACTGGCTTTAATTACGCTGAATCTGCCTAATAAGGCGGCTGCTGTTGAGAACCAATGAGCTGTTGCGTTTCTGGTGCTGCTGCCCCTGCAGCTTGCTGAATGGACTCGGCTTCATTGGAGTCACTGATGTACCAGCACACACACCAGGCTGACAAAGCCTAATCAATGGACTCACACTGTTCTAAAGACTCAGGGAGAAGAGAAACATTAGACACCCAACTGGACGGAGCTGCTGATCGATGGTGGAACTGTGTGCTTTGAGTGTGGCTTCTGTCATCCTTTTTATTTTCCTTCGCACACTTATGTCACTCAGGCTGTACAGACTCTTTTCCTCAAAAACATTATACTTTATATTTCTTTCCCGAGTGAAATGACAAGTGTGCTTCAATACAAAAACATGAGCCAAATGTACAGAGAGTCAAAGAAAATGAGGGAGACCACAAAAAAAAAATCAAAGAAGAAAGGAGGAGTGCGAAAGGAAAGAGAGCATTAAAAGGGATGAAGCGCGACAACCGCACTACAACCACAACTATGCCAGATCACATGGTCACATTCTGTCTCATCGCTTTACGAGACGCTAGGTTGTCCATGAAACTAGTTCAGCATGTCTAGTATAACAATCATCAATAACTCACGCACGCACGCACACACACACACACACACACACACACACACACACACACACACACACACACACACACACACACACACACACACACACACACACACACACACACACACACACACACACACACACACACACACACACACACACAGTTTGATAATGTTGGAAAACAGAGCTCCAAATACTGCCAGGATGAGGTCAGAGCACTGTGGAGAAAAGCCAACTAGAAAAGGTGAATATGTGTGCGTGTATCCAAGGTTTTGAATGTATCCACATGTAATAAAAACTCTGATCGTTACAGTTTGAATGACCCTGTAGATGCCCCTCATCCTAGCAACAATCATTCCTGACCCTTGACTTCTGACGCCCTAGTCACCATAGCAACAGGAGACAAACTTTAACAACCTAAAGTGGTGCCATTGTCTAAAAAAAACTTTAATTTCAAGAAAGGCTTGGAATTCCTGGAACTATTACTACCGTTCCTCTCACCTCATGTTTGCACCTGAGGATACTGGATATTATCATTTAGCATATTCCCATGGTGGTGTTATCATATTACTGAAGTATCACACCTTACCAATAAGCACTACAAATACAATTCCCACATGGAATCTATATAATCTGTAGCAGAGGGCTCTAGCTGCTAATCCAATTGTTACCTCAACAGGGACGAGAAAGAGCCTAATGAGAAACTGCTGGCTAAATAACCCTGATGGTAATAACAGTGGGAGCATCTCTCAGTTCAGGCGTTTGACTCTGGTGACACACAGCCATTAGGTATTCATGAAAACAGATGTTGCTTGCCTTGCCAGCTCATTGGCCCAAACACCCCTTGAAAAAGCCAGAATCCGAAATTAATTCCCCAACGGAACAAACTGTTTGATAGAATGCCAAAAAAAGTGAGGAGATTTCATGCTATAGGAGAAGGACAAGGAGGAGGGGGACGGACCAAGGATAAGAGGAGGGGTAAGAAAGAAAGGGAGAGAGAAGTGTGGTTTATCCCCCTTGAAGTTGCTGTCTTCTCTCATAATGCCTCTTCATCACCAAACCTTATTTCTTTCTCCTCATGTCCAAAGATGCCATCTATAGCATGGGCTGAAGAAACTAAATCCTATTAGCCTGACAGCAAAGTGAATTTGTTGAAGCAGTCTCAAGCAGGCGACGCTCCAGTGGCTTATCACTGGCTAAGCAGACAGAGCTTAGGCAAGAGGAGGATGCAGGAGAATGGGTGAGGAGACAGACAGACAGACGAGGGAGAGACCGACAGAC
>NW_011369947.1:23566131-23601768 GCF_000735185.1 Notothenia coriiceps | reverse complement strand
GGGGGGGGGGGGGTCCAGGGGAGTTTAGGTGTTTTAATATACAGTACTCAATAAGTAGGTCTGTATAAGTAGGGTTCATTATTATATTTATTATCCCCTCACTACTCCTCCCAAAAATATGGAAATGTTGCATTTAATTCAGATTTTTTTTTTTTAAATACTTTTGATATATTTGATTCTTCCCCCCTATTTCGACTATATATATATATATATATATTATAATCTGCGACCCTTTTGTACTTTCCTCCCATTTTAAGGATACTTTCTGAAATCTTAATGTCAGGTGCAGTCCACTTACTTTGCACTGGATCAAAAGTCTGACATGAAATGTGAATAACAATATCTTTAAACTCAATTGTTACTCCCAGTAAAATCCTGAAACGATCAAAATGGTCAAAAGATAATTTTCTACTTTGGTGGAAAATATTATTTTCCATACTTTTGTACTGCAAAGGCACATTGAACAAAATAACAAAATAGGTATATAATCCTCACCCTTACTTTAAAGAGTACCAATCACTATTGTAGGGGATAACCACTCGCTCTTTTGTCTGTTGCTGTTTTGGCTCCATCTGTGTCTTTGTATAAGAGTGAATGGCGATGAGCTGTACATTTACCTGAAGACATGAGGAACAAGGATGAAATCGTAGACGATCGGGAACCACACATGCAGCCTTTGTTCACTATCTTTTCAAAGAACTATGGACATTAAATTCATCATCCTTACAAAGATTTTCTATTTAGAGCACCACTGCAGTGAATTGACTATGGCTGGCCGTTTGTAGAGACAGAGGGAGGAAAGCAGAGAAGAAGAAGAAGGGGATTTAATAGACAGTGTTGTTGATGGATGTGATTATAGCCTCTTCATGCTGCCCATCCATTCCCGATAGATTCCAGATGATAACAGTCCTTGGACCCTCTCTTTCTCTTTCTTCTCTTATCCTGTGCTTTTCACCCCTTTATTTAAACATGCCATCTTTTCTCTTGGTTTTTCCAGCCTTTCTGTTTCTGTTTATCCTCCTTCACTATTTTGTCTGTTCTTTTCTCTCTCCAAACTCTGTGCACTCTCTTTGATTCCTCCCTTCCCATTACACCACCTTCCTCTCACAATCACTTCTACCCGCCTCATGTGCTTTACAGGGTGCCAACAAACCACATCACAAATCTAAGACCTTTTCTCCCCCTAAATATCGCCTCTTCTATCTTTTCTTTCTTTTATGCTTTTACACTGCCTCCCATCCTTGGTCATCATCCCAGTGCGCTTCCTTACAGTTAACGATAGTGTTCACATTTCCTAAGAAGAAATACCCCCCAATGGGTGGTATGTGTTTGCCTCGAAACACATTAGCAGTGATGGCAAAATGCTATGACAAATGACAGGAGATTAACAGTGGGGATCCTGCTGGTCATTCAGCCAGCAGCAGCAGCTCTGGAGTGCGCTCTGCCACAACACTGAGGCTCAGAGTGAAACCAATCTCCAACGCTATACAATATCTGCCTTAATCTTACTCAAGCTCCGCTCATTACACACTCAGCATGGGACGGAGACAGGCAACACAGGGAGCTATGCAGCTGGGTGTGTGCGTTTGCATGTGTGTAGATGCAATGATGTGGTATCGCTATCACTGCAACATGAAGCCACAGTTAAAGGGTGTGTAATACGCCCTGACACTGTACGCAGATCAAGAAGATTTATAGTCCGTATCATCCGCTCCCATAAGAAACAAAACCATAGAGAATGTTAATTTCCACCGTCATAAACAAGCATAATAAGCATTGCACTGGCATGTTAGCATGCCTGTGTAACAATCAACATACTGTGCGAGTCTGCATACATGACATGCATATGCCTGTGTAGCTTCACCATGTGTGTGAACATAAATGTGCACGAGTAAGCGGTTGTGCACATGTCTACTTTTTGCCTCATTACCTCAGTAAAAAAGCTGACTATGCTTCGTTCATCGCTTCCATCATGCGAGGTGAGGTCATCCAGAGTGAATTCAGAAAATCCTAATTGTGCAGAGTGATAATGCACCCACATAAAGACTGACATATTTCAACCAGCAATAATAATTACAGTAATCCAACCACTTTTCAGCACCCTCCAGTACTCAGCTTAGACTCAAGTATGGACGGAGAAAAGGCTATACCAAGAGCTGGAGGGGTAATCTAAAAAGCAGAAGCAAAAATCTGAATAAAAAAGGTTTTTAGCACAAAGACACAAATGTGCGAGAGGAAACCACTTCCTTGCATACATTATTTTCTCTCAAGCTGAAACAACCATGCACAAATATACACGTGCAGAAACTCAGAGCAGCAGACTGGAGGGTTGGAGTGGTACGGCTCCCAGTCTGCCAGTTAGGTTTTATGTCTCGGCTTTGATACAAATCCACACAGCATGGGAGCTCAATCCACCACCTGAGGTGTGTGTGTGTGTTAATATAAGTGTGTTTGTGTGTATATATGTGGGTATGAATGTCCAATCCACCACCTGTTTATAAGCGTAGAAAGCCAAACTCCACTCACTTCCAGAGGGTGCACTTGGATGCGTGCGTGCACGTGTACACGTTTTTCCATTTGTGTGGGTTTGCCTGTATGCAAGTGTGTATCTCTGGTTTGTGTACCATTCTGTTTTCCACATGAAGCTGTTCCTCATTAATCAATTTATGGAGGGACAGCTATATGAGCCCAGTCTCTCCTCCACTCCCTCCCAATAAAAGCTCAATTGGCTTCTTTCTTTCTCCAGCTCACTAACCCACCTTCTGGCTAGATCAGGTCATACACAGTAACAAGAAAACCACAATGAGGATTATTGGCCCGGCCGAACACATGCTATGATTATTTAATTTTTCAACTAAACTTGTGGGTATATATATTTTTTGAACATTCAAGATATTTTTTTACTGAAATGTTAACATCATAATTTGTATGCCAAATATTATTTTATAGCAAAGTTTGGGTGAGTGACCTAATGTCTGCATTGAAAGAAGGAATAATCCCATTTTGGTGCCATATTGTATAATTTATGATACATTTTTCCACGGTTCTGGTTCATCAGTTTTTTATAACATTGTGGAATCCTGGCAGCATCAAGGTAAAATGGTAATGAAGTGAGTAAAAAAGACAGGTGGTCAAAAAGAAAATGTATTTTTAAAAAATGGAGATTGTTGGACCAATCTGTTTGACCAAATGTCCTCTAGCCTTAACTTTTCTGATGTCTCATGAAACACACAAAGAAGACGTGACAAATACAGCAGAACAATGGTTTATCTCATATGACATCCCGACAACAAGGAAATAAACATAAGCTGACAGCCAATCAGATCGCCCATCTGTTTGTCTGCCCCACAGTGTTTGGATCGCGCGACAAGTGGTGAAGGAATAATTTCTGTAAGGGACACACCCCAGAGATGGTAAGTAGTGGACCGGGGGTTCGGGTAAGGAAAGAAAGGAAGCAAGAGAGGATGAATCGAGGGGAGGGGAGTGGGCAGCCACATGCCTACTCCAGGCTTTTTGATTGGTGGAGGCCTGCAGGCAGCCAGGCAGGAAGACCAGGAAATGTAATTCAGGGAGGCTGTCTGAATATGACATCTCTGGGAGCTATTCAATCTGCAGCCAAACCCTCAAGTGGCGCCTCGCCTGGCATGGTGGCAGGAAGGTTACTACTGTGAGCTCACTGCCTGTCAACCCCACTACACCCTCTGTGGAGGAACAAATATGACGGCAAAAGAAGAGGAGAGGAGAGGAGAGGAGAGGGGGCAACAAAAATACTAGAGTAAAGAGAAATATATTTATATACTGACAATGTAACTAAAAAGGGTACAGCCAAGATTAAACACGATTTATATTGAGTGGGTGAACACATAGAAGTGAAGGCGGAGGGAATGCCAAGAGACGGAGGCACAATGGGACTGAGTTGAAGCTCCGGAGAATGAATGGAAGATAGACGGAGGAAGGAAAGGCGGAGGTAGTGAGAAAGTGATCCAGGCGCCGGCTGTGATTCTTCTCTGTCAAGCATGGCTCATAGAGAGCAGTGATAATTGACAACAGTGGCTGACGCTGTTCCCCGGACCACTCTATTCATTACAAAAGCAAACAACCTGCCCCGCTTAGTATGCCTTAAGAAATACATTAAGCAACAGCACAAGCTTTGAAGTGGGTCAGATACAGAATGTGAACATGGAGCGGGGTGGAGGGATTAGATTAGGCAATGGTGCGATGGGTCAAAGGTAGTAATGTTCACACAAACTATTTCACATTATTTACTTTCAGTTTGAAAAGGACATTGACTTCAGGAGTTTTAAATTCCATTCAACACAGATGTGTTTTAAAATACATTTAAAATATAGGACTCAAGAAGAATGGAGAATTGGTGTTTTATTTCGACCTTGTATGATTCATATTTGGCACAGACAAATGTAAAAGGCCAGAGCAGTAAGAAATAAATGAAAAACACATTATTTCAGTTTTGTTCATACCATGCAGGTAATCCAACACAACGACATACTAACAAAAACATATACATATACAAACAAACTGATGGTAATGGGAACAAGTCAAATATGTTTGATGTATCAGCCTTATGTGGCGTTGACAACACCCTCAGCACTGTCCAGGCTCAAACGTATTCCTCCATTCTGTGGTTTCTTGCTCAAAACAAAGACAGTGACAGTAACCAAACTCAAGGCTTTAAAAACGTCCTCACAGACTCAGGGGGCATTCTGTTTCAATGGTATACTACAACACTTTTGCCTGTTCTGAACAGCATTTCATGGCACAAACAAAATACTTCAATATAGCAAATAGAGAAACATTCTGAACAGAACGACTCACACACACCAATACATACTGTACATCTTCACAACATGTTCTCCTGTTTTTCAACAGAGCGCACCTGGACCAAAGAGGAATGACATCACTTGAGGAAACGCGTGAGCGTCTACGGCAGCTAATAGTTCAGATGCTGCCATTCAGCTGCACTCCTCGTTCACATCCATGTGGCTTCCCTGCTGTCTTCCCTGCTGTTTTTCCTGGGTTTAATAGCAGGATCTTATCAGTCAAGTTATGACTTCACTGTCTAGTCCTCGCCAGTCAGCTTTCAACCTCTGAGATATTCGATGACAGCTCACTATTGGATACAGTTCCAGAAATCTTTTATCGAAGCCATTCATTCATACTTGCATACAGATAGAGAAATTCAGAGGAACACAAAGACACACAAACAGAATCACTCACCCCTCCTCCCTCCCATTTCTCCCTCCTACACAGACACACTCAGCTACCATTTCATCCCAAAGAGACCGTACACATTCAAACAAACAGAGGAGACGCTTATTGTTCGAATGCAATTATCTTGTACTGTCCATCTCCTCGACTGCTGTGGGACAAAGAGCCCTCTGTTGATGAGGCTAGCAGCGTGTGAATAGGAGGTTAGACATCCTTGGCCTTTTCCATGGCTGTGGACATTCAATCTGCCATCCACACATCCCAGTGGATCTGATAACACACAACAAACCCCAGAGAGGGAGGGAGAGAAAAAGCCAGACGCTAATGGCTTCACTATTGTGTGTAAATCCTCTCTTATCTGCCTGCTCTTTGTGTTAAGAGACTGGTCAAGGGCAGTGGGAAAGAATAAACTCCATTACAGCAATGTTGTCTGCCAGTGTTCCCCTCAACATAAACAGTTTAGAATAGGCCATGGCCACGAGTTAGGAAACACATCATGAAATGTTTCATAAACAAAACTGGCACCAACACATCGACAAGCATCTATACACAAAGCTTGCTATCCAGAAAGGGCTGACCTGGCATCAGACTGGAGCTAATTATTCTCAGCCTCTCACATTTTCCCATTGGATTTGTCTCACATAAAGGCTAAACACACACACACACACACACACACACACACACACACACACACACACACACACACACACACACACACACACACACACACACACACTAATTGTTGTGCTGATTCTGTCTTTAGCGCTGTCTTGTCTGCGTCTCGTGGCGACAGAACAGTGAGAGGAGAAAATGAGTGGAAAGGTAAAAGGAGCGAGGATGGAAGGAAAAGAAAAGACATGGTGGATTATCCCTCTAATCCCTTCGTCCCATTATAGGGGGGAGGCTCAGTGTCTGATACATAAAGAGTACAGTAGGAACCAGCTTCTCTCTCATTCCTTCTCCTCTGTGCTTCTCTTTTTTTCAACCTCCCCAGAGATGTTGCTTTCTCCTATAACTGTCACTCTTTGTTTTCTTTTGACTGGTTTCATCTACCTCAGTGATATCTGATACTGTATACAATTATTATGTGTATTTTCAAAACTTTTTGGGGACAATGCATTCATGATAGTATACAGAGGAGCCATGAGAAGAGGTACAATGCAACGAATGTGCCACATCCTTCCTGTCATTTACATTTGTATTACATTATTTATTTTCAACATTTACCTTTATTTAGTATTCAAAGGCTTTAATTTGTATTAACATAATTAAACCTAAAGATAACATCTACACAGCTCTTTGTTTTCAATACATGGCTTTTCTCTGTTCTTTGAAGTCATTTATGTCAGAAAGGGTCAAATCCAGCTCTCTGAATAACATGCTGCTGACTCTTCTACTCAAACACATATTAGGCACTGTAACTTAAAAACAAAACTATACACTAATTGTTCAAATGAAGAGGCAAGCACTATTGGGCAGGTGTAATAGCAGGCAACACAATAAACACTTTGTTATTCTAATGAGAGCCTCAATTGACTCCCCACTCTCCTCTCTTACATTTATGCGCAGTCACACACAGAAACTCTCCAGGTCTCGCTCTTTACAAAACAGAAACGGGTATCAAATAATGTGAACTGTTCATTTGCAAGCATATTTACAAATCTAACTTATTTTGTAAGATGTTGGAAATCCAGTAGTAAAAGCAGAAATTGTAAATATGCTAAACCAATTACAATAGTAATTTTTCTTTGCAGTCTCCTGCGTCGCGGCTCACAGCAGGCCAACTGTACATTCATCCATCACAGCAATCACTGACACATTGTATGTATGAATCTAATCTAAATGTCAAACTGCAGATTATACAGGCAAGAACCCTGTAACCAATCATTTGTGAATAACCTCCAACTGACTGTGTAGCTGCTACAAGAGCTCAAATGGTGAATGGACTGAGCTTTTCTAGTCTTTTGCGACCATTCAATTCAGAATAATGAACCCATTCACACACATACACACATGATCAAACTGCTGGCAGAGGGAACCATACAAGGTGCCATCTGCTCATCAGGGGTGATAATATCTACACACACTCAGGTGGTAACAGTTTAAGGCTCAAGTATCTTTCCTAAAGACACTTCAACACGTTGACGTAAAGGGCCGGGGATTGAGCCACCAACCCTCTGTATGTTAACACATGGTATACTGTATATCCAGGATGTCATGTCTTCCAGGCTCCACTAAAGGAGGATTTCTCTACTCCAGTGTCAACATCACAAAGGCAGGAAAGAGGTCTGCAGCAGCAACAATGGCCTGAGAGCTGACTTGGTGGAGTTGGGTGTCACATTTTGAAATGTTCCATGGATGTGGGCTGTCAGAGGCTGCCAGACTGACAACAACTGCTCGAGCCTGGGTCCTCTTAGGTGCCTTCCCCTGGGAGAAAGACCATCACTGATTGAGTTGCTGCTCCTCACATGTGCACAGTGAATAAGTACAAAAATAAAAAATAAATCTATTTAATTTAATATTGGGTAAATAAAAACTACACTAAACCTGAATGCATGCGTACCAGCATACTCACACTTTTCATCCCTCAGTGTACAGCACGTGAGCAGTGGGTGTCAGATGTCATGAGTTTGTCTACAAGCTGTTCTAAGTGACACCTGGGAGCGTGGACCCCATCATTGTCTGACACATGCCTTTTTTTCTTCTGCAATAAAAGGCAGCACAAACACACACTGCTGCCACTGCTAAAGAGTGTGTACTTCTCATCACTGCATACTTTTGTCAATACCAGTTCAGGGAGTGATTCAACTGTTTGAGTAGAAGAGAGGAGTGTGATGGAAGTGGTTCACACCTCTCTGTGTGCATGTACGTAGATTTGCACAACTTAGCAAGTTGGACAAATGTCCTCCCATGTGAGATGCGTGTGACAGGTATGGTAATGTGTGAATTAATGTCACTCGACCACAGTCACTCGATGCAGTGTGCATCACCTTTTTCCATCTCAAAGACATGAACCTACTGCAGTTGTAATTCATCTCCTTCTTTCCATCGCTCATTTTACAGTCTGCCTGTCGGGAAGTCATTTTCAGGTAGCACACTCTTGATGTCTCACCATTCCTATTAGAGTCTTCATAAGACTCTGAAACACTTTAATTGACAAGTACAAAAAGGAAAAAACAACTATTAACAACTAATGCAAAATGTATGATTACTTGAAAAAAGTCAACCTAAATTCGTACTACGAATAGTATTCTTTATTTGGATCCCCATTAGCTTCCCCAAAGTGGTCACTACACTACACTATTGTTCCTAAGTTCCACCCTAATATTACACAATACATATTGTCACAGATACATTCCACATGGTCTGTTTTTGAGATACATTTTATTTGTTGTCCTGTTGTCTCTTCATCTTCAGTTCTTTCTATACAATAAATACATACAAATGCAAGGCTAAAATGAATGCATGGCCACAATAATCTCTTTGTTATTCACCGGTGAGCACTGGGTGAGAGAGAGGTTTATGAGACGGGGAAAGAGAAGAAAATCCAATAAGCTTACACTGAGGTTTCTTTTTCAATATTTCTACTATTAACAAAGTATTTCTTCACTTTGCTGCTGAGAATTGTCTACCTCAGAAAAAGCCGGAAACACATTCATTTGCATTCTTCCACACTACCGTCCATCCATCCATCCATCCATCTGTCTATCTGTCTATCCGTCTAAAACGCAGCTCAGACTCTCCCTCCAACCTCATCGCTCCATCTGTCCATCACTGCTCATTACTCTCCCCAATTTCCATTCCTTCCTACTCATATTCTCTACCATCCATCCATCTTTGTCATTGAACACAAAAGAAACTGCAGCATGTAAGAATATATGAATTGCGTAGTGATAAAATAAAGTGGCAGCAATTTTTTAAACATACATATATAATATGAATTCAGTACAGTTTAATATTAAAGGTTTTTGGGTAAAATCAATATGTTGCCTTTGTTTCTGCAGTTTGTAAAGGTGGATGTCATTGGACTGACTTAGCCTTATGTAAGTTCTTCATATAGTTAGATAGGTTGGAAACATGTGTCTAAAGAAGAACTTACTGATTGACTGATATCAAGGAAACTAAGCACTGTTTGTGTTAGTTTTGGGGGAAAACATCAGTGCGATATATATACATTTCCTGACGACTCCATAAAAGTCGAGTGTAACATTGTGAAGTAAATGCACACACTAACACACAAAGGTAATCTCAAGTTTCCATGGCGAGGGGAATTAGACTAAACAGACAAATAGCTCCTATACCTGTGGCCACTTGATCTGATATAAGTCCTCACCAAAAAGATTCCCCTTTGAACAAAACCAACTCATCATCTCTCAAAGTGAACAATATATCTTTCCCTGAAAACTAATTTCCCTGTGAAAATGGGGTTTTAAGTCTTTTGAGGCCCCGTTTAGATTCTAATAAACTAATTCCAAGGCTCATGCCGAGAGAGGCTTATTTCAATTTCACACGGCTTTGTTTGAATTTGTTTTACATTATGATGCTCGTGGGCGGAGGGAGGAGAGGGAGGCATGGTGCTGAGCAATGTTTAGTTGAAATGCATTCAGGTACATTGTTTTGTTGTTAGCGGTTTTCATATAAAAGAGAAAAATAAATGTACAATCTCAGGGAAGTTCCTCCTTTCTTTATCTTTCTGTCTCTGGGACAAATATTAATAGTGCATATTCAAATAATAAAAGTAACTCTTTAATAAATGCTATATGATGGAAGAAAGCTTCTGTCTGTATGCAGATATACCACTGTCTTTCTATGAAATATAAATATTATGTTCTGCTGCACATTACAGCAAAGCATATCTCCATAAATTCTCCCCAGTGATTAGGCTTGCTATTTTCCAGTCGGCCTGAATGAGTCAGGCAGCCTCATACCAACTGCTGTGTGTCCCTAACACACACACACACACACACACACACACACACACACACACACACACACACACACACACACACACACACAAAAAGTTTGATTTGAGTTCACAATAACAGCTATAGAGATGTACTTCTTCAAATGGAAACAACAAATAAAGAAAGTGCATGAGTTAAATTGCAGGCACGACAACAAGCTTCCAGAGGAAAGCAGCACGGAGAGCAGTGTTTAAGATACAGGGTGCAGAGCAGTATAATAGTAATTGCAGCCACTAATGACTATAATAACATACCTTAACACTGGGCTGCTCAACTCTGGGCTGACTGTGTTGATTGCAATCATTTTTAATTGCACGTGTTTGAGCCAATTAAGGACAGTAGCAATTTCAACTGTTGCTGTTCTCACTGCGTCCGTTACACTGTAGGAAGTTTACAGAATATCTATGCATACATATTTTTGTTCATAAAACTTTCGTGCAAAATATAATTATGATTGTTAAGATATACTCTGGAAACATCAATAACTAACACATTCAGCATCATCACAGCAGCCAGTGCTTTGCAGGACTTTCCCAAACCAACTGTGTGTTTAGCCTCTGGCTGGGTTTGCTGTAGCAGTCATTAGTTTCCAATTATCTCTCCTGGGGCTAAATATTGTGTCCACATGGAGCACAGCAAACCCAATCAAATGCATTTTCAAAGATGACTCTAAATGTATGTGTAATTTCACACAGATATGGCGTGAGAGAGATATGCATACCTCCCTTAACACTGTTATTACATGCATGCAGGGGGTGACCTTGGTCAGCAAATATAAGTACAACATATATATGCAAAGAAGGGAAGCAATAAAAGCAATAATCCAATCTACATCATATTAAAAATGCAGTACATGCACACACATGTTGTTTTACTGTATGTAGGATAGGTTGGGAATGCTCAATGTTTTTGGTCATGATGTCTTACGCTAATAACACAAACAAGAATGTGTGCATGCATAAATACATATAGTAAGAGTGCAACAGTGTGCCCTCCCAAGAGGACATAACTGAGACAAATGTTCATGTTAAATTGCAGTGGTTTGGAGTTCACAGTTATTACACTCCTATTCTCCTGTTATTACCCCCCCTCCCAAAAAGATATAAAGCTGCCAATGGATTTTCTGATTGGCCAACTGGCTCCCCGACAGCTATATCAATTCTGTTTCAATTGATGTCTGGTTTAATCTCTTCAGCATGTCCTTTAAGTTTTTTCCTCATGGTAAGAAAAATCTATAACATATCTTAATTGCTTTGTCGAACTATGATCCTTACATTTGCTTGTGCTGGGTAGCAATGGTATGCAAAAAAAGAAAAATACCAACACAATTCACATCTCCTACCTATTCTCCCCCACCTTTTTGCCAAAGCAGGATCAATGGGCACAGTGCACTTCCACAGTCCTCATTAGACAGAGTGTGGTTGTACAGGGAGAACAGATGCATGCCTATAAAATATCACCCCTTGCCAACCCCTGGCAAGACTTAACCCACAGAGCTAGCTAGACGCTGAGGTAACATGTCATTGTGCGGAAACTCAAGCTGTTGACATGCGTCCAGTTGGCTTGTACCTCTATGAAATAGTTCACCTAAAGTTACAGTTGCATATTTGAGTCATGACACAACAGCTTTCCTTGACTTTTATGACATGCTCTTTTAGTAACATTTAGGAACTTAATGCCCCATTAAGTTTCCCCTTTACCAGCCTGTAGGCAATAGAAACCTTTTTTACATGAACTGTGTACCACAAAGCTGCTACTGTAACTACAAAGTGATGTTCTAAAACCATAACATGTCATGTTTACTCTGCAAACATAGTAACTAAGTCTATCTACCAAAATCATTTATATTCATCATTCAGTATCTCTAAGATGCAATTGTCTTTGCCAAACACAAACTGAAGCTATTTCCCATCCAACAAATACAATTGTGCTTTCATTCAATGTTGGCACTTCAAATTCAAAAGAGTGTCATTACGTACTGACACACCATTTTACAATTTAGCAATCACAACCCAACTGTTGCACATTTTCAGTGATATTTCAACAGAAGAATCAATACATCACCATTAAACCAGAGGTATGGGTGTCTTGTTTATTATTACAGTTTCCCTGTTGTTGTTGTTGTTGTTGATGATAACAATCTAACAGCTTTTACTTACATGTATTTTATAAAAAACAATGTATTCATTGAAATTACCTCCAAGCTTTGTCATGTCATTTGGATGACAATCACGCCGTTGTAAATGAGGCAAAAAGTAGCAGGACTCAGGTGTCTTTCTGTGTCCAAAGCCAACCTTATTTATTATTCCTTTTGAGGGGAAAGCCACTGACCATCATCTCTCTGTGTGTGTGCTCCCTGATTGAGATTCTCAAGGGATAGAATCCTGAACCTCATCTGCTGCACACATGTAGTTTGCACGCATGCACAGACACACACACTGCCAACAGCCATTTCACCATGGTGCTGAATGCCATTCATTATTGTGCCACATCTGCTTAGGTGAGGAGCTGGTGACAGAAGCAACCTCAGTCAGAGAATATCTATCTATCTATCTATCTATCTATCTATCTCTCTCTCTATCTCTCCAGCAGACCCATGTGGAATAAGAAGAGGAGGAGGAGTGGAAGGCTGTGACGGGGAGGCGTGGGTGATTGTAAATTCAGCACCATCTCTTCTTGTTGCGCGGGAATGACCCATCATTTCACACTGGGCCAAATGGCATGAATTCATAAATATAAATAACAGCAGCAAATTCATCTTTGCAGGATGCTGCACAGAGGCACAGACAGGGCCATATTAGAATAAAGATGCCTTCACTCTCACTAGCTTTCTACCTTCCTATTATTACCCACCACACACACCTTTTTGCCCTCATTATCAACTTCCACATTTTCCCCGTCGCCTCTCGCTCACTTCCCCTTACCTCCATCACTATCTGCTTTTCTTTTGTTCTTCCGAGACATCCACATATCTCCTCTGTGATGACTGAGACATACAGTATGTAGGAAGAGTAGGAAAGCACAATTCCAACATTATTTGATTGCTCCTCTCTGTGGTCTCAAATAATATAGTTTTGTTTTTATAAATTCCATACCTCCTTTTTATTCTCGAGTTGTTGCTTTGAGTTTTTGACAGTACTGTGTAGATTTGATGGGTAATGGGAGTTACTGGAGACCCTCCCCCCAGTTGAAGTGTGAAAAGCAACAAAGAGTGGGTGGAGATTGGCCTGGACAACCGACAGTTGGATTGATAAGAAGCTTGGCTCTGCCTCTTCATAACCAACGCATCCATTTGCCTTTTGCACAGTTCTTCAGTCCTATTTGTTGTACATTTCTATATTTTCTATTCCCTTGATTGCTCAATCCTGTAATTTATTTTTGTTCCTCTTGGCAGCAGTTGAACAAAAATACACGCACACAATCAAACGTGTTATGAGAAATACACACAAAGCATTAGAGCAAGGGCAGATACAACTGATTAGTCAAACTGCCACCTCTCCACACCACCAACGCTAATGGTTGCCACGGTATTCAGATAAATATGGCCAATCAGAGACAATCACCGGGCAGCTTGAAGAGGCAGGTGATCTAATGACAAGGATGCAACAGAACGATGAAATGTTCTCACAGAGCCTGACAGTCATTTGGAGGGAGTGAAAACAAGTGTTTTCAGCATCAGGTGGGAGCAAACGGCACCCACTGCCTCTCGTACACTCCTCCATCAGGCTCACTCCTCTTTGTCTCTCACCCTCCATTTACCACCGTCTGAAATAGAACCCCAAACTGATAGAGATAGGATCAAATAAAGTAGAAACATTAATCGACTGAAATGTATAATCAGATGAACATGTTGGTTAGAGAAGAATATACAAAGCTACTGAAACAAATACTAACTTGATTAATTAAGAATAACTTTTTCACAAACATTACTCAAAGTGTAATGACACAACAACACATTATGGGCAACACTAATTTCATAATATGAATACAACCATTTTAATTGTTAATATAAAGAGAAAAGTTCATTTTAAATGACTTGAGAAATGTGTGAGCCTTTTTTTTTGTGGCAAAAATCGTAGCACTCAAAATCTTTGATACTTTGCTTTTTCAGGACTGTGTGGGTGTGGTGTGTTAAGAATTGATTGACAGCAGCCGGCAATGTGATCAAACAACCCAACAACTGTCATCACATTTACTTCAAATATTGTTTAATCCATGCACAGATGTATCAT
Organism: Notothenia coriiceps; assembly: GCF_000735185.1. Classification (NCBI taxonomy): domain Eukaryota; kingdom Metazoa; phylum Chordata; class Actinopteri; order Perciformes; family Nototheniidae; genus Notothenia; species Notothenia coriiceps. Next base: position 23,587,346 of record NW_011369947.1, on the reverse strand, counting down.
CCTCATGTTCTGAGTCCTGTCCATTTCAAACCAGTTACGAGAGAGAACAATTAAAAATGAATCTTGAAATGTCTTCAATTAAATTGCCAAAACTGTTCTTAATAATTGCACATTTCTGGCACCTCTCACCCATAAGTGGCTGATTGAGGGAAAGAGGTTTTTAGGGGTTTTAAAATCAAATATACCAAAAAGCTATCAGTGAAATGTTTTACTTTACAGCTCTACAATTCTTCAGCCAGAGGACCATAACATTACTTGGGACAACACGTGCACCATAAACCCTGCTGAGTGAATTTGAAATGAAGAAGAAGCGAAGAAGAAAATGCACTTAAGGGCACTTAATCACAGATGTGGCTCGTTGGTCTAAATCAGAAGTGAATGTGGACACAACAGAACTCCATGGGACCACGGATGTACCGGCACTTTGTGGAGAGCACAAAGGCCTGAAAAAGCCATTAATGATGAACACCATACAGTTATCCTGTGCTTCCAGATGTAGACCTTCAAGCAGTTCTTCAAATAATAATGGTTTAGAAAAAGGTCTTACCTGGTAGAACAGTTCACCTACTGTATTAGACTCCAGCAGAAAGCAGGGACAGAGATCTTAACTCTCTGAGCCACATGTGACCTTTCGCTTTTATGTTCCTTTTTTCTGCCCTTCCCCTTCTTTCTTTGGTATTTCCCTGATATCCTGTTTTCCTTTGTCACAGACTGTTGCTGCTACAGGCTTTTAAGGGGAATTAGCACACTGTTACATATAAAACAAAGGTCAGTATGTGTTAGTGGAATATATGTGTGTGTGTGTGCATGCGTGTCTGCACGGAAAATGAAGTTCTGTCATATCTCAGAGAAAGGTCAGTGTGAAGTGTGCTTGAGTGATCAGGTATGACTTCCTGCCAGCGTGCCATGCTTTCAGTATGGGCTAATACGCATGACTGCATATGCTATCAGAGCTGATTCCCAGGATCCATATTTCCAATCATTGCAGCACAAGCAAAATAATTCTCTCAACATCACACAATCATCCAAACAAGACTCTGTTGGATAGCATTGTGTTCTACAATTGACTGGTAATATTTTACATCCCAGACTCTTATTGCACAGCAGATAAATTGTTCCCCATTCATCTCTAAGATAATACGACTACATGTTCTACTGCTGTATTGCAGCTGGCAATAAACCAACCATTTCTTTGAGTGAATATTTGTGTTTTTCCCAAACCTGAAGAAAGGCCACAGACATATTCATAGTCTCCATCCTCATATTATTTTCTCTTGATGGCTGTGGGTATGCAGTTTCAAGGGGTAGTCATCTTGTAGGTGTAACTACCTCTGATGACTTTGCACAATCACATTACAGCCAGGGAATATGAGGCCATTTTGCAGAATTAAGCATCCAGTGGTGTGTACACCATTTCCTTGCTACCCAGATAGTTACACTCCTATTGAGCTATTTCAGGGTCATAAGTTTTGATCATTCAAAAAAATACAATTTATTTGAAAGTTCAAGTTTTCATCCTGAACTTTGAAACATACAATGATGTATTCAAAATAAAAATAAGTATTTGAAATAATTTTTCAGGTTGAATATTATTTTTGATTCAGTTCAGCAATTTTTTTGAATAAAATATTTATTTTCAGATTTCACTTTTATACATATTTTGTATATTTGAATCCTTATTTTTTTCAGTTACATTTTTATCGTTTTCAAATTCAAAACAATTATTTTTTCAGTTTCAAATCTTGTTTTTTCAGGTTTCACATTGCTTTTCACCTTCAGATTGTTTTTCGCTTTCAGATCTTTTTTTTCGCTTTCAGATCTTTTTTTTTCGCTTTAAAAACTGTGCTGCTAAATCCGCAGAACTGTTACAGGGTGTGTATTATGTAAAATGTGTAACTTGAAAAAAATATATCATTTCTTTTTTTAATCTTTAATACTTTTTTCATGCATGCTTGAGGTAGCATTAAGCTGTCTTTGGCTCTTCTCTGCTGTAACAATGTAAATGTATCCCCTGTGGGACTAATAAAGGTAATCTGATTCTGATCGCAAAAACCAAGCCAATACTATGCTGCGTTCATGGAGCTACGTGGAAGTGGGGAAGGACAATGCTTGATTGCGGATACGTAATTTCCCATTCTAGCAGTTTATTGCTCTTATTATACCTTGATTGTTGCCAATTACGATGCTCAACAGTTTGCTTAACGGAACTTTGACGCTGGTATCAGTTTACCACCAATCACGGGAGTATTGTGTATAGAAAGTATTGAGTTATATTTCTCGCGCTACCTAACATCCATGAAGGCAACATGACAGAGGGAGGCCTGCCACTCAGGATGCCAAACTACTCTTTGCTAAGCCCTGCCCCCCCACGCAACATCAGGGCCGAAAGTCTGAAAGCGAAAAAAAAAGATCTGAAAGCGGAAAAAAAAGGTCTGAAAGTGAAAAACGATCTGAAGGTGAAAAGCAATGTGAAAACTGAAAAAACAAGATTTTAAACTGAACAAATAATTGTTTTGAAGCTGAAAACGAAAAATCTGCAACTGAAAAAAATAAGGATTCAAATATCAAAATATGTATAAAAGTGAAATCTGAAAATAAATATTTTATTAAAAAAAATTGCTGAACTGAATCAAAATAATATTCAACCTGAAAAATGATTTCAAATACTTTTATTTTGAATACATCATAGTATTTTTCAAAGTTCAGGATAAAAACTTGAACTTTCAAATAAATTGCATTTTTTTGAATGATCAAAAGGTTATGACCCTGAAATAGCTCCATAGTTAAGTCTTGTTCATTGTTTTTCACTTTTATTAAATGTTTGATATTTCCGGCATAGACCCTTTCATACCGGCAATGCGCGATAGAAAAAACAGAAAGTGCGACAGTTTAAAATATGCGAACACACACAAATGATGCCCCAATTGCTGTAATGTGATAAAGAACTGTCAGTAATGAGTGTTAGTGAGGAACAATGGCAGGAGTAAGACATGCAATATACTAACCCAAAGTTAATGAGTTTCTGAGCTGGATTGTATTTATATCAGTTGATATATGTATTAATCAATGTGATTTAAAAATGTTTAGATATTCAGCACTCGCATTTATTGCACTGCCACACAGTGTCGAAGGTAAAGCTTTTTTCCAACCTTCATTTACTGTATGACCTCACATCAGAAATAGTCCCTCTTTTAAAATGAAAGGCATCATACTGGCAACAAAGCAATAACGTTACCTTGGAGTGGAAACACATTTTAGTTTGAAAGCCAAGGGCCACCTGAGTTCCTTTTGAAAGTGCCAAGACAAACTGTTTTTATTGAAGCATCAACAAAGGTTGAAAGGGAAATAATCTTGACATGTGTGAGCTGTACTGGCATTCAAGACCACTGGCCAATGTCAACATACTGAGGTGCTTACTTCCTAAAGAAAAAAGTCAACCTGAACCTGAGAAGGAAGTAGCAGGAACTCAGACAAAGGGGCCTAGGGGTTGGTCAAGGTCTTCAAACCCACTGTAAACTAATTATTTTTCATTCATCAACAAATATAGACACAAACTGAGGAAAACGAATGTTGGGAAAATACTGAATGTACTCTTTCAATAACAGAGTAGCACATGATAATAAAGGTCCAACTGTAAATGTGTATATGGCAGGATGTATGATTACCTAGAAGAGCGTCAGGACACACTGTTTTAGGCAGATGCTATGTGACAACGATTAACATGACGATTCAGCCTCTGGACGGACTGAGGACCTCCGGCAACAGTGGCACTTCCATAACCTCGTGCACCGTGAGACCCCGGGCCCCCGGAGATAGACAAATGACAAGCATGATCATTTCTGACGTGGGCCTTAGCTAATCTGAAATAAACATTGAATACTGCTTTGAACCGGTATTCCTCCATCCTGTGACTGTGTAACACCCTCTCTCTTTTATTTAAGGCATGTGAAGGACACTGTTGCGGGAACTCATTGTACCATTATGCTCTGTATGTGATGACTACTTCCATTCTTGCAAGGATAATAAATAAATGTATCCTGATACTGAAACTCAAGCCGGTGACGAGTGATATTTTTTCTAAAACCTACTCCTGCTCGTACAAAAATCATTTTTTTATCAACACATTCAGTACATGAGACTAAATTAAAGCAGTCTGATGTGCTGTGGCCCATCTCCCATCAATTTGGTTGCTGGAGCCCTTCCCGGCTTTGGTCAAAGGGTCATTTAATTATTGGAGTAATTCAATTTAGGATATTCCTACACCTGTAGGCTCTTATTACCCTTTTACAAGATCCCGCCTCCCTGCCCCATGTGAGGTGAGGGAAAAAAAGAACTGTGAGAATGATAATTGATAACCCCCCAGGGCTGTAGCGCAGGTGGCTGATGAATCATTGCCAGTGTGTGAATGTGGTTTCATCATCCTGCAGATCCAAATAAATGAAGGTGCCACATTGAGAACGGTTGGTTTGATTGTAAGGAGTTGCGATTTTCTTAATGACATTTTGGCGTAGTAGCTGCACGGGTAATTGCAACTTTCACATCCATTACGTGACGTACACTGGCCCACAAAACATGTTCCTACACAGTCATTGAAAAAGAACGGGTTGCAAAACTGTGAATATTCTTTTTTTTATCACTTTAAATGACTCTCAGCCGTATGATTAAATTGTTCTTTTACATTCATATGAGCAAGAAGCAAACAGATAGTCTGACGCATGCTCACAAAACACTTGGCTGCAGAAGCACTCTCTTGCGTGCATACTCTTTGCAAAAGAAAAATGTCATCCGAGTGAACAACTCGGGTGAGCCCCTTAAACTCTGTGTGGTCAACTGTTTCTCCCACTGGTAGAACAAGTTGTCTGATTACAACAGAAGACCTGATCAAAGGTCTGCAACTATACTAAGCAGTACTTTAATATTGTTATATATATACATACAATGTTATTGATGCATAGCAATTCAGAAGAGTTAGCCATTTTAGAATAAAAAATGTAATGTCAAAAAAATTCATTCATACATATGTTTCAGTATGAAAATATACCTTTAAAGATTTGTCATATTGATTTCAAATATAGCCCAGCTATATATTAAAGTTTGACAAACTATCTCTCATCCTGCACAGCCTACGTTTAACTTCCAGACTCCTCCACTGTCCTCTCATCACTTGATCCGCCCTCTCTGTTCTCTTCAACCACTTCTCTCCATGGCAGCATGATGGAGTGGGGATGTCTATAGAGAGGTATGACAGTTGGATCGTTGGCTGTCACAGAGACGGATGTCCATCTCTACCTGCTCAGACAATTCTGACAGCTTAACAACGGACGCCTTAATATTGTCATGCACACATGCACAATTCAAATGATCAAGAGTGATAAGATGGGCAAAAAGGCCGTTGTGCATCAATAAACACCCTTTATCTATCCTAAACGTATAGATTAGGTTATTCAGGTGGTGAACATGAAGCCAGCGCACATTGCTTCATGAAACGATATGGAACACCGATTGGAACAAAGCATTCAAGGTTTTCCAAGTTAAACAAACAATGTTTTACGTTTTTTTTTATACTTGGTTTAATCTTTTTTTTAAGAATAGCCAAGCAAAATATCCAAGCTGCCAAAGGACTTCTCATGCAGCTGAGTAAAAAATTCAGAGAAAAGGCTACAGAAAATAAAACCTGCCTTTGACAGTATTGTAAAAACTAGGCTTCACGAAACACAACCAGCTGTCTCACGAAGTGTTTCCACACAGAGAACACTGTTTTAACTCAAACACACCAAAGCCCAGGATGTCCTTGTTTCTCTTTGCACAGATTCAATAAACTGGCTGTAATGCCATCAGCAATTTCATTGTAGCAAGACATTCCTTATAGTTAAGTGACTAGCAGTTGACAAAACGATCTCATCGAAAGATCCACTTAGTAGCTGTTCTGGAGAACAAACTTCGTCAGCATATGGAGCTAGGCCATGTGTCATGCCATAAAGATTGTATATGTTGCTAATTTTGTATTTTCAGAGCACTTCTAGTGTAGTCAAATTCCATGCTCCAGAACCCGCATTCATGGGCCCCGTTGTGAGGTGGGATCTTTCTAAGAATTAGCATACGCAACTTGACTAGAGTCTTGCACCGTCACTCTCTGATTAATTCTATATTTGTGATTATTTAGGAGTTTTATTGTTGCTATTCCAAAGCTAAAGAAACGAGTTGTTTACAACCAAAACACTCACATGATATAGAGGCAGAATATTGCATATTAAAGTTTAGAAGACACATTCATGAGCACTGTAAATGTATGGTGTTGTTTGAATATTGTAATCTTATATTCTTTAACAGGACAGGCACCTGCAGGGATATTTTTTTTTCTTCTCATTCCCAGTGTTTACAGTTGGACAGGGGTTTGGTATCATTTCTACCAGCTCAGCTTCTTCAATAATAGATGCCTATAAGACATTACTGCTCTATCTCCAGCAAGGGAGCTTTGATGGGCCAGTGGTTGAGATGGCTTGTGGAGGGTTATTCATAGATTCCGCGCACGCTACACACACATGCACACACTCCCCATTTCACCCATGCAATCCGGCTCTCTTCTCCCAGCTGCCCTATTAAACTGAAGAATCTCGGGAAGTGAAATGAAACTAGTAAATCTCGACTGCTTTTATGATTGACTCGATATGATTTGTATTATAATTTGGACACAGTGCTCCCTCTCTCTCTCCTGCTGCCTCCCACCAACGCACTCCCTATCCCCTTCTCACTGCTTTCATTACTTAGATTGGCTCTCGTGAAATAGGCCGTAGGGTCTTCACAACACGCATATGTCCATATGTATAAACACATAGGCACATAAAGGGCCCTTGCATGCACATCCACACAATCTATAACCTCCACGGCCCTTGCTGGCCAGGTAAACAAGCGAGCTGAAGCGACTGAAGGTGGACAGATCTAAACTGTTGAGATAGCCTCAGTTTGCAGACCATGGGAGTGGGCATAAGTGAAATGTGGATATGAGATGAACAGTTATAGAGGAAAACTGAGATCTGACAATCCAATCAGACCGCTCCCTGGACAGAATGGGCTGAGCTCATAAATGAATGCATGAAGCCTGGAGAGATAACCAATGGGCATAAGGACCTTAGAGAGACAGGGAGAATCATTATATCGACTAAGTGATGGACTAACTGACAGACTGACTGACAGACTGATGGAGCGACTGTCTGAATGGACCGTTTGAAATGCAGGCAGTTTGAAGTTGGAAGTCTCAGGGTCTTTGACCATCAGAGTCTAAACACACAAAAGGCAGGAGAGGGCAGCGTCTTCTATACACCCTTTAGCCTTCTGTGGCTTCATCAAAAGAAATGATAACCCCATCTCTGACTTCCTTTCTGCTTAGTTGATGTGCCCTTGGCGACACTTTCTTCACCCCTCAGTTTGTGAGTGCATCTGTTGAAAACGAAGACCAAATCGTAAGTGCTGGCCCGGACTTTCTACTTCAAACTGAGATCAGGGTCCTAAACACCTGAAATATCCTCTCTCTGAAATGACTTTCTTTCTTGAACATGTTGCCAATAACAACTCCAAACTGGTCTTATCTGTAGAACAGCAGAGTGCAGGCCTGTCCCTCAGTAGCCTTCTGAACTTTACTTTGAAGATTGCATTAGTATACAGACAGTTTACACAAACATTGCTGTGAGTGACACTATATGCTCTCAGTGACTTGCGGAAAGAAGAGTCCTTGTCACGGAAATCACAACTTAGAATTCAGCGCTCTTAGCAATCGTTGTCCTGCCCTCTCTTCAGTCTTTTACCACTCTATCTTTCCCAGGATAAAATCCAAACTCTGCGGTCCCTCTCAGTGAGAACCGACTCTGGCCGAGCTTCTGTCACAGCCACAGAAAGGCCCGCAGCCACACATCTGTCTACAAAGCAAAATGGCTCACAGAAGCCTGGGCCCAGTTACCTGCTGGGGTTCCAGTCTGTCCCAGTCGCTGACCACAGTGGAACACATGGACATACTTTCACACAAGGAGTCGGATTGAAAAATACACACCTGCTACCATGAACACTGACACACACTCTAACTCTTCCTGCTTTTCTAGTCTCCTGCGGACGGCAGGCATTCTTTCAACATCTTTTCATGCCAATATCAGCTCTTTCTTAACAGAGTAGGAGAAAATCATTCAGTCTATATTCTGTGGTGAGAGGCCAAGCCAAACTGGGCCTGTGGAGACAATGGAATAGGAGCTGCTGACTGAGGAGAGGAGAGGAGAAGACAGAGCGAAGAGAAGAGAAGAGAGGAGGGGAGAGGAGAAAGGGGGGTGTGGCACAGGAAGCACATTAACTCTATCTGTATGGTAATGCTATTACCTCCCATCTGATCAGCATGGTCCCCTCCACATTGACTGGCTACCTCCTAGCTTTCATTAGCAACATGAATTATGGATCTGCCCTAGCATCAAAATGCTAAGCATTATGCCATTTGTGATGCAGTTTTCTAAATTCTTTTTTCTTTCTTTCCTGTCTCTCCCATCTTCCTCCCCTTCACTCTACCGACCTTCTCCAGAACTGCCACAGACTATGGTTACCGCAGAACTATTAGGAGGCTGTGCTCAACACATTTCCATACCATCATATCCCCCTTGAGATATTGATAGTGAATAATTTTCTGCTTTTGTACACACACACACACACACACACACACACACACACACACACACACACACTTCCAGCTGCAAGATGTGACAGTACCAAAAACTGTCAGGATGAAGCTGAAAGGGGATTGATGAACAAAATAAGGCAATTCTATAGACAGAAATAATGAAAAAAAGATAAGGGGGTGTGTGTAGACAAGCAAAGAGTTATGGATATCAGAAAAAAGAATCAGGAGGAAGGAGGAAGGAAAGCTTGAGCCTGCCTGTATCGTGCTACTAGAAGTGAAGCCACATCAATAAGCCCGGTGCGGAGCAGGTTTTTAGAGGATACATCGGAGGAGAAACTGGACACTGTGTAATAACAGCTCACTAAAAACATTACAGCCCCTCATAAAGCGCCCAAACTTGCTTTAATAGCTGCTGAAATGTTTACTTTGGCCTTACTCAGGATAAAGGGAACACGTCAGAACAGGCAGGAAGAGAGTGAGTTTGCGTGTGCACTAATACAGGTCAGCGGATCTGTCTTCAGCTAGATGATCCGTACGAATTTACTGTAAAACCCCAAACCGAGTTCATCTGTCCATCCAGCCGGTCTTTCGTTAACGCAGTCACAAATAGCCCCGCTGCGGTTTGGTGAATGACATCAACCTCTATTTGGCTGTTTTACGAGCTACTCTGACCAGCGTGAGAAACCATGGTACTCTAACCTCATGAAGTACAGCCCAAAGACCTGGCTGCAACACATGCACAGTAACACACAGACGGACACATACTGAATATAAATGTGCATATACACGATGTGCAAACACTATGGTATAGCAAAGGCCAAAACCGCACATACTTTCCCATGCTGATGGTGGAGTTACTGAGTTTTACAAGCTGAGCTTCTCCTTCTTACCGCATTTCTTGGTAAAACACAAGATCTTTTTTGGAAACACACACCAAAGCAGCCTTTTAACTGATGATTCAGGTTGTTGTGCTTGGAATGTGAACTGAGAGCAAACACACATCACAGGAAAACTTTAGCTCTTGACCCGATGACCACATCACTTACTCACAAAAAAAATCATCAGATAGCAGGAGATGGTTATTCAAAAGGCAAATGAACAGACACAGGAACAGTATGTATGAGACACAGACAAGTGGTTGAGTCAGATTAAATGTGAAGCTAGTCTAAAAAGATGGGTACATTTGAGTTGAACATGCCTCAACTTTGGCAGAGAAAAGGATGCTCCTTCTGTTGTTTGACTCATAGACTCAGACAGGAGAACATTTGAAGGGAAAAAGCTAACGTTTATGAGCTGACTCGCTGATATACAGGTACACTGTGTAACCTTTAGACTGTTATATATACAGTCTATGTGTAACAATCAAGAACGATACTTCCAGCTAACATCTGTCTGTCACCTCAATCGTTCGTATGTGCCTTATACATGGAAACTGTAGCCCGGTCAAGCAAAAAAGTCAAATGCCGAAAAATAAATCAAGACAAAAAAGTGCTTCAGGCTTAGTCTGAACGCACCCTATTATAAAAATAAATGAAGACAAAGTTAGGGAGCGAGACGTAAAAGATAAAAGATTCTACAGCAGAGAAGACATTTTTTTGCATATAAAACTGTTTTATTATTCCATTAAAAATAATGAAGCATTTGTTTTAATGCCTCTGATAAATGGAGAAGATTCTGAACCAGTATCTTTATCAAAACAGTGATAGTGTGCAATAACATCGAACAATATTTTTATAGATGGACAATCCTTTAAAATCAACTCTTAGTTCTGCACCACACTAAATAACCCTCATCTCTTTATATTCATATATATATACCGTCAGCTTTCAGCCATTATATCAAACAAACTCCTGATGCCATTTGAGCCATCATTTTACAAGTGTCTCTTGAAGAGTTGGCATCTCACGTTTCTTGATGTTTCAAATTAAACAGTTTGTTAACCTTACACGTCTTCTTGTCTTAATGTAATATGATGAAACTACGCGCATGCAAGTATGAACGGGCCAAACAGGATGGAATTCATGTGGGTTGTAGGGCTGCTCGATTATGGCAAAAATCATAATCTCGATTATTTGGGTCAATAATTGTAATTGCGATTATTAAATGCGATTATTCATTGACTTTGAAAACATCCATTTATTGTAGAAAAAAATGTGAACAGTATGTTTTTAACAGTTGATTACCCTGAACTTTAAGTATAATTCAACTGAAAAAAAAAAAAGTAATAATAAAAAGATAATCTTTTTATTTCGACTACGTTGTTTTCGTAATCGTTGCAAGCCATAATCGTAATTGCGATTAAATGAGCAGCCCTATGTTAAATTATCGTAGATTCATGCTTTAAAATTAGACCACAGTTAGCCTAATCCAATTGAGCCCATGATTTCCCAAATCAAATTCAATGTCAGGCTCAATCTGTTTTATGTCTTGTGATTTTTATAGACACTCTTTATCGCATCAAGTACAAACACCGTCATCCACGGCAGCTGAAGAGGAACTCGGTACAAAAACAGAGATGAAACTAAATGGAAAGTGTGAGAGCAATTCTAGCAGCCCTGAAGTGACGCAGAGGAAGATCTGAGCTGCTTTGTTTTGGCTTTGTCTTATTGCTATGGTAGACAAGACATTTAAAAAGTGTCAGGACTATTATTGGAAACTCATGTCAGTAATTCCACATAGCCAGGTCAGCTTGATCTCCTTCACAGTCGCCTCCTGGTTATTAAACGAAGACATTTAAAACCCTCCATCTGGCTCAGGAAGTCCAAGCCGAGAAGCGACGGAGTTGCAAAAACAAACTAAAGCAGGTTACCCGTAACGATAGGCCCCGTATTCCCTCTTCCACAGTAAATCGAGGAAGAAACATGTCACAACAAAACTGCACTTTCACCATGGAAATGTACCTTTGTGCAACATGGCTAGAAGTAACGGATGCACTCCATTTAGCTGTTCCAGGTTCATGGCATTATGAATGCTGGCTCGCTAGCATGGATTCAAAAGAACAGAGCCATTATACATGTCATTTACCTGGGCTTTGACAAATCATGATGTCCCCCATGAGAGAGGCAATGAGTGTCACCAAACCTGATAACATTACTGACATCATAAAAAAAGGAAGTAATGCTTTGAGGGGGCTTCAGTAGCAGTCTGCAAGTCGCCCGCCCACCACAGCTAATCCCACTTGTTATGCTCCGTTTCATGTAGCCATGTGTGTTGAGGCTCTCCCACCAAACAAGCCTGCTCTCTGCTTGACTGGACACAATGAATGAGTCTATCTAAAACAATTTTTTTTTTTTTTTTTTTTTTTTAAAAAGGTTTCCAACAAACCGCATCATCCACAAAATGTAGTTTCATCCGACCTGCTCTTTCTCTTATGTGAATGAGTTCTGGAACAATTCCTGCTTTTTTTTAAATGTACATTTCAGAACAAAGCACTTCTGTTAACTCTGAACATATCTCAGTGGTAGGAGTGGAACACAGTTGTCAAATGAACTATGATAACCAGCTGTGTTTCAGACCCAGAAAGCCCCTGTATGCCAGCATGAGCGATTTCACCATTTCCCCGGATCGGTGATTTTGATGCGCAATTTGCCATTCTAGCGGAACATGTTTTTCTGGGTATTGAGTTCATAGCGAAGAAATGAAACCACCAAGGGAAAAGAGGACCAAAACCAAACCTTTTTGGAAGGTGTCACTTAAACAAGATGTGCAGTTGAGTGAGAAATTGAAACTTCAATGACCAAAAAAAGAGAGTTAAAAGGTTGGTTCGGATGTAGGGTTGAATAAGGTCAATAGTGAATGTTTTACCGGTAGATGGCGGTTAGAAAATCCCCAGTTTGAAGGAGCAGACAAAAGTACTAGGCAATGTACTGCTATGGGCAGGGGAAGAAGCTAAACATATTTAAGCCACCTTAAAGAAAGACTTGAGTTCAGAATATTTTCATAGCATTGACGAAAATTATTATTTTACCTCGCAAAACACTGGAGTTGCTGTTCTACTGCTGCCTCAATCGGTTAGTTTGCTTATGTTATCGTGTGACTTTGGTGTTTTAAAGAGAACAGAAACAAACCGTGAGCTATAATAACTGATCAAGGCAGCGGAAGAACAATAACTCTGGTGTCTGGGGGAGTTTTAAGACAGCTTGAATGAACATAACAGCTTCAGTTCCCAGTCAGAGAGGGCTCTGTGTTTGCAAGGTAAAGCGATGCAAATATAATAAATATAGTATAGAAAATTGCTTTGCATTCATTCCAGTACTAACGTCTGTTTTTCCTAAACTTTAGACGTGCTGACCACCATCTCCTGCACTTCAAAAACATCCAGACTTTCCCTTTAAGAGGTGTAAGTTTAAAGAGCAGTGTCCATGAAGGTTCCCATTCATCCACATTACTTTATGTAACCCTGTCAGCAGTGTGTCCCCAATCAAAAGCTCCACCTCCTGTTCTTGGACAGATTGTATAACTAAGCCTGATTATTACAGTAGGACCCCTCCCCTCTGCTGATCACAGCAGCAGTGCAACCACCGTGCACTAATTCAATGCATTAAGTTACTTATGAACTACTCCATCCTTTATGATGTTGATAATTGGTTGTTACAGGAGGCATTAGGTTTTTTTTTTATTTGAGCCATAAAACACCCTTACACCAGGGCTCCTGGACCTCAACAGGGGCCCGTTAGCCCACAGATTTAGATACATTATTAACCAGCAGTGACCAGCAGGAAATACTCCACCTTTTATCCATTATCACAGTATCCACAAAACATGGGGACTTTTAGCTCTTCAAATATGGGAACTGATCTCCACTCTCTTCAACAACACATACAACTTTAGTGCCAGTAACTTTGCTACATCCATGGTTCTAATTTGTTATGATTGTCTCAGGGGGAAAGGGGCTAACACCCGATGACAGAGAGCCTCAAACAAGCATGCTGCGAGGAGGCGATATAACTGCAACCTGGCTCTTGTTGTGTACAGAACTGCAGTAAATATTTGGCCCTCCCCCATTGACTGCCAGCTGGCCACAGGCACAGCTGACATCCATGTTTCAAAAACAGACAGTGAAGAAAAGGCACCGGAGGACTCCTGAAAACTTTGAAGGAGGACAATCCCTTAGATAAATCCTCAAATAAAGCTATATTTTCATCTGGGGAGTAGTTCAAAACTATCCAAACAACATGGAAGCCAAGTAAAGGGAAGAGCAAGCAAACATTTTGAGGAAGATATTTTAAATAAAGTTGGCACAGAAACAAGGATTAATGAGGAGGAAAATGCAATTTATGCACCAGCATGAACAGTCAGAACCAACATTTTAGAAGTATAGGTTGTATTCGTTGTACTTGTTTAAATCAGAATGCAGGTTATCCCTCAGTGACGGGGAGAAAGTAACAGTGTACAAGAGGACAAAAGTTGCTTGTACTCCTTAAAAGTAGCCTACCTTGCATGAGAAAGCCACGGTCTTGGTGAGGGAATCGATCCTCTCGCTGTACTCGGTGAATTTCTTCTGATATTTCAGAGCTGTCATCTGCAGCTCGCTGTGCACTTCCGAAAGTTGAGCCAGCAGTGCCTTCTCCCTCTTGTTGGCTTTAATAGTCTGCTGCTTGAACTCTCTATCCAGGCTGATGATTTTGCATTGCAGTGCGCTATTGTGCGCCTTCAGGGTTCTCAGGCAGCAGTGGCTCTTTAATCTCTGCTCTCTGAGAGTGAGCATCAAGCCGCAGCCGCTCTCGCACAACCCCACCGGTCTGCAGTCGCACGTCTCCCGCATGTGAGCATCCATGTCCCCGAGGCTGAGGACCTCCGTGCATCCTTTATTCCTGCACTTGGCCGGGGTGTAGTCGCACATCTCGGTGTGCTCAGGCAGATGCTGCAGCTTCACCACGGCATCGCAGCCCCTTGCGTGGTTGTCACATTTGATCTCCAGCTTCAGGATGAGGTTTTTAAGGGGCAGGACGTGGTTCAGCTCTTTGGCAGAGATGCGCTGACATTTGACGGGGCAGCTGCTCTGCTGGACGACCCAGGGCAGCACGCAGCCGGAGCAGAAGACGTGACCGCACGGAGTCGTCAGCGGGTCCTCCAGCACTTTGTTGCACAAGTTGCATTTAAAATCCGGGTCCACGGTGCCCTTGAAGCGGTCCAGCTCGAATCCCATGGTTTCCGAAAGTCCAAAGCCAAACTTTTTCACTCCCCACCCCCGCTGTTCTGAGTCGGAGCAGTGGGGCGTTTTTAGCTGGTCATTGGTGGAGTGCTCACAGATCGACTACAGGCTCTCCTCACTGTCTAAACTCAACTAATTGACCGAGACTTTTGGTGCGTTCATGTGCGCCTCGTAAATCTTCTCCAAAAAGTTTGAAAAGTTTTTAAACGTAAAATATAATCACTTGAGTTAATTTTTTAAGAACAAATATACTTGTCGTATAACTTTTAAATACAAAAGACAACATCTGGATGAAGTTGATTGTTTTTAAAAACAATGAAACCGAAAAATAGACATCCTAGATAATTATAAAGCTACAGTTACAGTCTATCCTCAAAATGTCAACATTATATTTGCTATTAATGACTCTACATACGTGGTGATAAAAATAACACAATTCAAACTCTCTTAAACGATGTTCACGCGACACAAAGCGGAATAAACAATGATCCCAACAGTCCCTGAAGGCAGCATTTTGAGGGGTGAAAGTATGGATGACTTCTCTACCGTAACTACTCTATTAAATGCGCATTTAAAGTTGAGACTATGGTATTATAAAGCTTTTTATAATTGCAAGTCTCTTCAGTAAGAGTGTCACAAAATGATTTTTAAAAGAAAAGCCACATTCTGGAAAAAAGTCAAAAAAATAAAAATAAATCACATTTAAAAAAGAAAAAGTGACATTTAAAAAAAAAGATTCAAATTCTGAGAAAAGGGCACATTCTAAGAAAAGGGCACATTCTAAGAAAAATGGCATATTTAGAAGAAACAAAGTCTAATTCTGAGAAAAAAGTCTAATTCTGAGAAAAAAGTCTAATTTGAGATGCATTGTGGGACATGTAGTTTATGGGCAACGTGCTTCTGTAAATCGTCATGTAACCAATAAACATATAATGTTCTTTGCAAGCTCTTGTGGGTCCACAGAATATGAAGTCACGGGCCTGATTTGGCCCCCGGGCCTTGAGTTTGACACCCCTACTGTAGAGGGATAACAATGTATTTCAACATTTGAGATACGGTCTAACATGGAGCCCTATAGTTGTAATCAAATATTTCCTAGGGATAAACTGCCAAATTCCACAAGGCATAAATGTTACACAAGTCAGGCGACAAGACTGCTAGATACTTAAAAAACTCGGGGGGTGAGTGCTCAGGCATGCACAACACTTGTGAAAACAAGCAACTTTGGAAGGACACTACTAGAACAACCACAAGTGAGACGTTCAAGTTACAACACACTTTAAACAAGGAGGAGATTGGGTAAAAGTGGGGGAAAAATCAAGCTTGATCGTGGTGTGCGGTATGAAAATTAATATCTAAGATGCCACCGTGGGATTCTTGTTCGCACACACCTCTAACCACATTATTTATGCAAAGGAAGCATGGTTTTGCATAATTGTATCACTTTGACAATTGAGTGCATTCTTAATCCCAGTAGGAGGCCTCTATAGTGAATGCATTTGAAATGTAAATTCAACTCCAGTGTGCACCCTGCATGTGTTCAGGGAAGCAGGAGAATGCCCTTTGCTGCTAAGGCAGAAACGCTGTTGGTTCTGACCCCGCCTTGATGAGACACCCGTTCCTGGTTGCCCCCTCTTTTCGGAAATCCAGTTTTATGCAATGCCATGCTCAATAAAACCTTTCCATATGTGCATTATCCAGAACTAAAAACAAGGGCTTATCAAAGACTTCATGGACAAAGTGTGACAGAGAGAGTTTGAGCTCTCAGGTAATCCTACACTGATGTTATGGGTTGTCTTAGATGAAGTGGAAGAAAAACTCTCTTTGCACGCCAAAGGTCCTTGTAGTGTGTGAGTGCAGCCTGATTCATACTCACTGTGCGATGACATACTTTTCATAGCAGGTACTCTTTAGATTGCGGCTTGATTCTTTTTTTAAATAACCTTTAGAAAGAGAAGAAATGAAAGAGAGGGTTTTGCATTAACACCTTTTCTTTCGCCACTTCTCACAAACTGATTGGAGTTATTTCATGCACATCAGCTCAATATATCTTTTCACAGTTCCGAGATTAAAGCAGATATGAAATTTAGCACATTTGGTTCAGGTTACCTTGGAAGTATTATGCTAGGAATATTGAGGTTAGGGCTGCAGAATCAAACCAGCAGCTACAACCAGCCTCTCGACCTCTTTGCCGACCTGCCCTCTGTGATTTATTATTTCAACCCAGGAACAAACAACCTGCCTGTCTGTGTATGGCTGTTTACTGCGAGAGTGCCACATTCAGGGACATTTTTGCTCTCAAAATGGAGTGAGAATAAATAAGATGTTGTTTTTGTATAGACCATGTTGGAGTCAGAGAAAGCTATGAGATTATTTTTGGATTCTCATGGTACAGTTTGTTAAAGGAACTGATATGTTATCTACTGGACTTGTCTGTTCAGGAATGTTTTCCATGAAGCTTTGTGAAGTGGCAACAGAGGGGGCTCAGACGAGTTCGTGTTGGGTCCAGCCCAAAAGGCAGACAACGTACCAGTGAAGATAAGAGTTAATCCCAGTCCTCCAGCCTAAACTGTGAGTGTGGGGTCAGGATAGACCAGACTAAAACGCTCCTCCTAGACCTGCAGGTCAAAATGGCATCTGAAGATCATTTGCATGCAAGAATTCAAGCATCCAGGTGTTTTTGGTTTATTGCATCAGCTGATTCTAATTTAAAGAAATGTGCTCATTGGCTATTTTGCACACAGTTATGTTCTTATTTATGCTAAGCTAAGCTAATGGCCTGTTGGCTGTAGCTTCAAAGACTAAAAAACACAAGAGTGGTACTTATCATTTTCAAGTAAGCAAATTTGCCTGTTTCCAAAAATGTCTTAGTATTCCATCAACCGAGAACTATCATTTATTTCTCATTAAAACATATAATCCAATAATAGATGCCGAAAAAAGTGTGTAATCCAATTGAGTGACATGAAGAGATTGGTCCTGGGTTTCATTGTTGAACCCTCTTGCTGGAAGCCTTTGTTGTAAGGCAACAGAGAGATCGAGTTTTCAGCATGTGTGATGGGGGTGTTTTGTATATTGCGTTTGGAGTTGGGCCATTTAGTAATCATCACCACTCTTCTTTAGATATGTCAAAGACATGAGGGCCATGTGGGAAACTACAAAGATGAGTTATTGCTCTTCGGGATGCCTTTTCATGTTGCGCTGAAACACGATGTACTTACAAAAGAAATACACTATCATCTCGCTGTGGTTTCTCATGTGCCTTCAACTCCCTCGGGAGTCAGTAATATTGTCAAAACCGAGACTAGCTCCCCAGTGATTTATACGCCATTACTATGGTTTGTTTTTCTTGCAAACATCAGTGACTTATTGTGCCTTTCACGAGGGGGGAAAAGGAGTTTTGTGGCTCCGGCGCCTTGAGTGAATAAGTAACTTTTAAAAGGCCGTTTGGAAAGATCTCAGGGTGACCTTATAGACGGTTTGGTCTAGTGGCTGGGAACCAACAACGGTGTACACTGGTCTTTGCTAACAGGCCACTGACAGATGGGGTGATCCAAATAACCACTTCGGCCCTGTCGGTCTGTTTTGACAGAGAACAGCAGCTCAACCGTCACAACATCCTCACAGGAATAAACATTTGAATCAGTAATGATTGCACAACACAGGTGTGAGCAGTGGTTTTTTTGAGATGCATTCTTGATAGCCTACCGGTCTTACACTCCTAATTGACTGTGAGAGTGTTGTGCCACACAACGGCGTCTCACTCGGCGCAAATTGTTAATCAAATGCAGAAAAACAAAAGTAGATCCACAGCAGAGATAGTGATGTACCAAATATTTGCCGTTGCTAAAGAGATCTGTATCACAAATTGCTCTGTGTGCATGAAGGGAAGCCGATAAATGTCTTGCTTGGTTTCTCACAGCAGACGGCTATGAATTCTCGCAGGGAGGTTTGAAACAGGATGTGGGTCAGTGGAACCCGGATTTACCCAACAGCGAAACTGCAAGTAAAGAAAATCCCCATTTTATATGAACTGAAGTAACGTCTTCGAACTAAATCTGACCTAAATCTGCAAACAGAAGCTAATTAAAACATCATGGTAGAGATGTGCAGACAGAGTTAACAGTGCCTTTGGCCCCATTTGGCTGAGCTGCCCTTCTGGACCCAAGAAAAACAATAATTATTACTCAAACAAGTTTTATTGGTGGTGTCACCAGCGCTGCTGATGCTATTGTTACAATAATTACTGTGAGAAAGCCTGCCCTTTACACCTTTTCTGCTTGGTTAGTGCATGAATGGACACGTAAGTCCTTTATTATGATATACAGTAGGTGCTGCTAAGATAACAGTTGTGGTTTGATTTGATTTTGTTGCATGTCTGCCTGAGATTAGTTCACGACCGTTTAATACTTGTTATTTGTATTAGTAATGTGATTTACCAAAGAGTTTTCCCAGAAGAAGTCAAACAGAAGTAATTTATTAGGAGTTCATGCTACAAAAATATGGGTATTTTGTTTAAAGGGCCCCTATTATGCTCATTTTAATGTCCATCTTCTTCTTTTTTTGTGTCCTGTAGTGTTAATAAGGGTCTTTATGTTTGAAACACTGCCTGTGCTGCAGCAGCTCGACCTCCACCACCCATTGCATTGAAACTGCAGCTTCATAAATGAATCTAAATATCCAGACAGATGCAAAGAAAGACGTTTGGATCAGATTAGATTCAAATGAATTTATTGTCACCTCATCGGAAATGTGTCTTTGGCTTCTCTAAGTACAGCAAGTTGTCAATACATATAACACAACACTCCAATAAGACACACAAGTATACCATTTAGAATAATGCAAATGGTAATGTCGCAACGATCAGTCCTAAAAATAATAAAAGAGACGAAATGTAAACATGGATTATAATAACAACACCAATCATTCTGTGTTCAATAGGCATGGGGAATGTGAAAAGCAAACACGCTATTTTTACAAAGGCTTTCATTATGACTGAATATCCATTTTTACCACCATTTCATACTCAATAAAAGTATCTAAATCAAAAGTTTCTATTTGCATTTTCTTTCAAAGTTGGACATACATGCCAGAATAACTTTTAGTTTTATATTTGAACAGTGATACTCAACATACAGTCCACAGTCTGGTTGAGCTCTCTCTCGTACACAATGGAATTTGTTCTGTATAACATAAAGTCAATGAGTTTGTTTGTTTAAAAAACTGTTAAGCCTGAAATGTCCACAAACTTCCTCTCGAACAACTAACTGTCAAGAGGCTGCTGCTAATGGACATGCCTCTTGGCAAAGATGAGTAAAGACAGAAAATGTTGAAAGGTTGAAAACAGGCAATTAACTGGCCCTTGGCCTCCTGTTATTTCTTGAAAGTGGCCCCCAGGCAGAGCACGTTAAGTATCCTTGCTATGTCCTGGACTTCTGTAATATTTAGCAGCTTATGCAGGAGCGATCTGACCTGCAACACAAGTGATCTGGCCCCCTGTAGAAAGCTTATGTTCTTTTTTCCATCGTTTATTTCAGACATTTCACACGACTTTCCAGAAATCTACTGTGGATAACAATGTATATATACAAGGATCATGTAAATCCCAAGAAATGTTACCTTGTTATACTGCCCCCACGTGAAGACCGATGTGTACAGAATCATAAATAAAGGTGGTCACTTTTACTGTGTGGATAAGCAATATGAAATATGTCTCTCATACACATTTCTGTATACATCATGAGTCATTCTTTTACCACATAGTGTAAACATAAGCTGCTCTGTTAACTCAATCGTGCTAATGGAATAGATGGCATCTGCTACTTGATGCAATTCCTAAACATACAGTTTGTTGAATCAATTGTACCATATAAATATTTAAATGAAATAAGCAAAACACAAATTATAATAATAACAATACATTTTATTTTTAGGCACCTTTCATGACACCCAAGGACACCGTGCGATTTGTTAAAAAAAAGAAAACATTAATAGGCAACGGAACATGATAAAAACAGAAACAGGAAATAATGGAGGAGACAATCAAGTGGACACAAATGAAACATATAATGGGGGGCACTACAGTCAGTAGGCAGATTTGAACAGGTGGGTTTTTAATTGGGATTTGAATATGGTGATTGTGTCTGACTGTCGGATGTGCGGGGGGAGGGCGTTGCAGAGTCTGGGAGCAGTGCAGCTAAAAGCCCGAGCACCCATGGTGACGAGGCGTGGGGTGGGGACGGTTAGCAGACCAGCAGAGGAGGAGCGGAGGGGGTGAGAGGGGGTGTACTCCTGAAGAAGGTCAGCCAGATAGGGGGGGGGGCAGGTTATGTAGGGCTTTGTAAGTGAGCAGTAGGTTTTTGAAGTTGATACGGGATTGAACAGGGAGCCAGTGGAGTTGGATGAGGA
>NW_011369947.1:23553546-23566086 GCF_000735185.1 Notothenia coriiceps | reverse complement strand
TACAAAAGTATTCATTACTTATAGCGTAAATTATTAGCGTCAATGTAATAAACTGGTTTATAGCTCTAATACAAAAACGTGTATTAGCGTCGTCGGATGTTGGGTGTACTTAAGGAGGACAAACCGGGCAAAGTATGAACGTCGGCAATCAAAGAAGTACTAATGTAATTCTGTTCTTCTGCAATTCCAATTGTTTTGACAAATTAAACTTTGTAGTTCTTTGCACTCTACGGTTGAGATAGTTCCTGTGAACATTTTAACTACCGAGTTACCGTAGTCCCTCAAACAAACATAAATTACCGACTTCGACTGCCATTATATATATAATATATACTTATCATTCTCTACTCCCAAGAAACTCACACCACGCTGATTCTCAACTAAAATTTCCTAACAGGTAGATATTTGTATAACAAGCTACAATAGACTGTGAAGTGACAAAACTATTTCAGACCAAGCTCTAGAAGGAGTAATAGCTTCCGTAAATTTTGTTTACGAAGTAATAAAAAATACCTTATTATTTGCAAAATAACGTTTTTTTACAGAGAGACGACATCTTAGAAAATAAGAAAGCAAGAGTCAGGGATGAAACAGAGTAAATAATAAATAATATCCCACGCAAGTCTGATTCGGACTTCGTGAAAAAAAGAACTAAAAAAAGCCGTAAAACTGAAAAAACGCAACTGCCCGATGCAAAGGTACTATTCTTTGTATGCTGTTGACCAACTGCCTTTATACAATCGACCTTCATAGGCAAGAACTAACATGTTAATCTGACATTAATATATTGTCAGATTTCAATTGTGCACATGGACATTAGTTCGCTCAGCGAGTATTTGCAATCGAGAAAGGGAAGTTTTACAAGAGAGACAGACTCAGATAACTCAAGTTTGGTAATGTCTTCTCGTAGGAAAAAGACGGTTTGTCAACCGTACAATTGAGTTTACAGGGTAGAACACAATCTTGACGCACGTGTAAATTAGACTGAGTGGGACAAACAGAGCCTCCTGAATTGCCACACGGCACCCACACAGACACACCGCCGAAACCGGAAAACTTATGGTAGAGGACGATAGACTACTAAAAAAAACACTCATTATCACTACACGAGTAGCCCAGTTCTCGATTTCAAAGGACACACACCAAACGAGAGTCAAGTGTAAGGGTCGTGTTGTTGGACTTATAGTCAATTTTCCCGACGAAACCACACACAAAGTTTTTTCTAGAACACAAATGGTTCTTAACGCCATTCTTCCTCTCGAGTCGAACATTTGAGTCAGGACAGGTGGTAGCGTACCCTTTCATACACGGCCAAAACCGAAACGAATGGGATCAACAAACGTGTAGCACATATACGTGTAATATAAGCATACACAGGCAGACACACAATGACACTAACCGTCGGTCCAGAAACCGAATGGAAGTACTCCAATCTCTGGTACCAAAAGTGGCGACCAGTCTCGATCGAGCATTTTCGGTTGATCTCCAACTACAGTAAGTGGTTTGGCGTCGCCCGCGATAAGACACTTTTACGGCAATTGCTTTCTGGCCACTACCTGTCTACTTGAGCAAACCCCCAAAATGTCATTAAGCATGCCTAGTAGATCGACTTCTGTCGAGGCGACCTGGACATATCACCTGTGGCGTTTGAGTGAGAGAAGGGACGGACAAGACTGCACAAGGGAAATAGGACTCATTTCGGTTTCATTTGTAAAGTCGTCCGATAATTTCGTCAAACCCGCGAAGATACTCCCCGACATTACACCAAATCACTCCGACATAATGTGTCACAGGTCAAGAGAGGAGGCTACATAGGAGATTTTTGGACGAGGCGTGGCCCGGAATAACACACCGAAGTGAAGACAATCGTGCTATGTCCGTCCGAGTTCGAAAGGAAGGAGGAGGAGGACTAAGAAAAAAGACTATAGGTAGGAGGAACGAACAGTGTGTGTGGGGAATAGAAAAAAAAGTATAAAGACAGATATCTAAGGGAATAAAACAGTAGGTAGGGGAAAGTCGAAGTAGGACGCAAAAACCATGACAGTGTAGAACGTCGACTTCCAGCACACACACACACACACACAACACACGGACACACACACACAAACACACACACACACACGACACACACACACACACACCCACACACACAGACACACACACACACACACACACACACACAAACACACACACACACACGACACACACACACACACACACACCACAACACCACACACACACACACACACCCACACACACGTTTCGTCTTTTAAAAGATAGTATAAGAGATTTCCCTAATATAACCCATACCTATTACACACACTGTGCGGAGTACCATCAAGACGCCCCACCATTCGGTACCCTCAGACACCGCAAGAACACTTCCAAGGACCATCATACACTTCTCCCCCTACTGCCTTTTCTTATAAAAAAAAAAAAATGTGGACAGTATGTTTTTAACAGTTGATTACCCTGAACTTTAAGTATAATTCAACTGAAAAAAAAAAAAGTAATAATAATAATAAAAAAATAATCGTTTTATTTCGATTACATTGTTTTCGTAATCGTTGCAAGCCATAATCGTAATCACGGTTGAAATACGATTGAAATACGATTAATTGAGCAGCCCTAGTGGGTTGCATTGCATATTGGGTGATATTTGCTTGCTCTAAAGGGTGCACTGTAGTGTACTTGACCTGCATTATTTATAGACCAGGCAAACACTTCATGACATGGCAGAACATCCACTTCTGATGGGAACTCTTTCAGGGCTGACGGGACTGAAGCAGCCTGAATATGATCCTGCCAAAAAAGGAGGAGCGAGACGGAGCATAAGGTAACTCATGAGTGGGAGAAAGTCAGAAAGAGCCTTTGCACCATCATCCCTCCTCTGTACTCCCAGGGGGGCTGGCTAAAAGACAGACAGGTATAGGGACTATTTTTCCCTTTCATCTTTTGATAATCCCACCTATCTTAGCGTTTGATGTTCCTCTTTATGCTCACTGGACAAATCCTCTGTCTCTTCCCCCCTAATCGCATTACCTCCTAAGGTGTAGTGCACTCTGAGTAACTGGACCTCACTAGTGCCAGCACACTGCTGTACCAAGACAATGTACTGACTGCCAAAAAACCAGGCATGACCATAGGCCTTCATTACCCCCACATCTAAGACACAAAGGACTTACACGCACACTGAGTGATACTGTGATGGCACGGGACAGCCACAGTGAGTTCAAGCTACACACTGGCAATAGGAGCACCATCACACCTGACTTAAGCAGAATTTGACCTAACTTTCTTGAGTAAGCCAACGCAGTCCAGATCTGGGTACATCAACATTTATTTATCTTTCTGTCCTGCTGTGTCTGCACACCATAGACGTGAAAAAGCATGAGGAGAGGCTCAAAGCATGGAAATAAAAAAGAGAGAAGAGTTGGAGGGAGAGGAAGAGATGAAGAAATATGAAGCCAAAGCTAGGAGAAGAATGGTGTGGGTAGCGTCCAAGAGCTACTAAAACTGTTTTTCATGTGGAGCTAATAAACATAAGTGAGGTATTCAATATGAACCCGAGCAGATCTGAGGAGAAATAGCATGTACAAAGGAAAGGAAAGAAAGACATACTAGAAGATGAAAAGGCAAGTTCCTCTTTCCATAGACACATCAAAATGTTTTGGAAATGTCTTGTGCAAAGCATAAAGAAAACGACAAAGATCAAAGCTGAATTACAGTTTTGAGGGAAATAACCTAAATAAAGGATGGGGAATAATGAACCTGTGAAAAAAGCAAAGAGCACAGATGACTGGTTTTCTTACCTAGATTTGTTGCAGCAACATCAGCAGAAACATGAAAAAGACAGAGAAGGAAGGAGGTTGGTTAAATGTTCATATAAACATGATTATATAAATATTCAAAGGTGCACATGCTGGGTGCTTGTGTGTTTCCCGCTCGCCTGCCTGACTGTCGGCCCATAGGGAATCTTTCCTCTGCCTTGGGTAAACAGACCATGATTGGAAGTCTAAGTCAAAGCTGGTGATTCACAATCTGACTTATTAGCTACAGCAGAGCAAAAGCTATGCAGAGGAACATATTTTGTGTGTAGAACAGCGCAGGAATGTTTGTTTCTTACAACAGAATGAGTTATTTCCAATAGTCACTGCTTTATGCGTTTGCATTTGGTCAGAAGAAGAGCGATTGGGCTGGAAACGTCACCTCGGTGCAATAAATAAGCAAACATTGGAGACCTGCAGTGTGTGAGCTATTTATTAATTTTTCATTTGTGGATATTGTGTACAGTCCCCCACATTGCAAGAGAATATTTAGTTTAAGGCTTGATAGTGATAACAGAGAAGGCTGATTAAAGGAAACTAAGTCATCCAAAAATGTGCAGAACAATGAGACAAGACCAAACCAGAAACAGATTAAGCCTGTGTCCATTCAAATAGCGTTTAAAGTAATCCGTGAAGGGTTATGTCAAAATCTATCTCTACTATTATAAAAGATGCTTCATTCTTAAATGGAATTTGACATGTAACTTATTTTCTTGCCATTCCTATGTTTGTTGTATAATCCCTGTGAGTGAAAGTGTGTCACCGTAGCAGCAAATAATTAAGATTGTGGATAGTTAGAAAGGTAGTAATGGCTTTTACAACAACAAAAATATATACATATATCCATATCAGAGTGTGTGTGTGTGTGTGTGTGTGTGTGTGTGTGTGTGTGTGTGTGTGTGTGTGTGTGTGTGTGTGTGTGTGTGTGTGTGTGTGTGGTACAAGCATCACAATACATCTAAATAAGTCCCTACCATGTGAACACAACTGTTGAGCTAACTCAGTGCAGTGTTATTTTTCTTATCCAAAGTCATTTGGAAGTCCACACGACTAATTTCACGAGACCATATTAATGAGAACTCCTACAGGTACAGTGAACTGACAGGCTTAGAGATAAACAACTAATTAGAAGAGGTTTGGAGAGTCACCCTAATTGATGTCTGGTAAAGGCAAAGCCACCACCTCTCTACTCTTCAAAACATTGTAAAATCAAAACATGTTGACGGCAGATGTGACCTGTGAGACCAGATTAAATCAAAAACTTCTCACAAGTGCGGAACGAGGTGGATGAACAGCAGTGGCGAGGTGCAAGATGTCAAAACTATAAACAACAATCATGCTGGTGACAGCTACTGTAGGAGGGTGCGAGGCGGGAAAAGTACTGAAGCACCCAACAACAACAAAAACACACTCGCACAGCCAAACAGAGGTGAGAACACACACACACACACAAAACACACAACAACTCTCGGTTGGCTTTCAAAACAAAGGTATTAATCATCATTACACACATACACACAAACGATGAACACGGTGGGCCGGGGGTTGGTGTGCCTGCGGGACTCGTCAAAGAGACACACTGACACCTCAGTGCAGCCGCTACTGCTGCTGTCATAGCAACCAAGGTCAAATGGTTTAAAGCTGTGTGTGCCTATGTGTGCGTGTGCATGAGAAAGAATTGTAACACGCTCCCAGAAGAACTGGTAGGAAATAATGAGCTGGTAGGAAGACAACACCGATCACTCCGCTGAGCACCACGGTACTACCTGTCCACTCCTACAAGCTGCCACACACAGGCTTTATTGAGATATAGATTTTCTAAACGACACTTAGAATACATTCAAGGATTATGACACCTGTGGAGCAAAGGAAGAAATAAAGCAGAGTATTCCTGAGGCTTTCTTGGGTCGAGGTTGTACGCCACCTTGGTACTGAAACATCGTGTCTTACTATCAACAGGAACATATATATCAACAACACCCACACTTATTAAGCATATACACTATCATATGCTATGTGAGAAAATGTAGCTTTAAAGCCCTTTTTGAGGAGAAATTGTTTTATTTTGTTGTCTAGGCTACAGTACCGTAACTATGAAACACTGTTTGGGAAATTTGGGGGAGGGTGTTTGAGGATTATGTTTTAAAATGAAACCCCCCACCAAGCCAAAACAACCTTAATAAGTCTGCAACAAAGCCCTTGTAAAAACATTGACAGTAAAGAGCTGATAAATTGGACATGGCAACAGTCAAAATATATTCAGCCTGACTCATACTGAGGACTCTGCAATTAAAACTGAACAATTTGGCCACCAGTACACCTCCTTCTATCACAGGTTTGAATCTCAAATGACAGCTCTTTGTCGGTAACCATTCGGCCTTCATGTCTTTTATGTTTTACCTTCATTAAATTGTACTACAAGGTACAAAACGCACCAACCTAGTAGAACATATTATACATCATTCCAACCTTACAATCAAGGGGTGCTTGACAAAGAGAAACCCATCCAGACACCCTCCATGCACAGACTGAACACAATGTCAATGATGACTTTGTGCAGAGGATTTGAAGAGAGAGCTTTTGAAGTGCAACTCTTTTTTCCATCAAGTCCAATGTATTCTTGTTTCAGTCACTGAGGCATCCGTATCCTGACAGTGTCTGTCACAACAGTTGTAATCTTCAGTGGAGCGGTGTCACTCATAACACAATCTGTCACAATCCTCTGAAGAGGCGCACAAATAAAAAACTATATTTCTTTATTCTCATTCACGATTCAAAACAAAAGCCAGAAGTCGTCATTACAAGCACAGCCTGTCTAAAATTCATAGAGGCTGGGATCTTGGGTACATACTAATGCTGTTTGAGTGAATAATTACTTCAGAAATACTTTGAAAAGCTCACAAAACATAGGCACGGTAGTCCCATAGTTGCACATTCTCACAAATACCAGCACGAACACAAACAAGAGTTCGGTAACCCATATAAATCAGATGCACTGCGTTTATTTAATGAATAACGGCATGCATAACGTACACATGAGCACATAGAAATACATACTCAAATAATGTCTGATCAGGAGGGCAGAGTCTCAGTTCCAGGCCAGTGGCTGCAAATCAGCATTATTTTATAGTTCAAGAAATCTCCAAGGCCTTGTAAAATATAATAAAATGACTCAACAGATATTTCCCCAAAAAAATAAAGCATCTTGGACCGAAGCTGCTGTTAAGTCTATATACATAACATGGATATTTATTTTTAACTATGACCGGTTCATCCCTCCACCCCACTTTATTGTTGCATCCCCCTGGGTTAATTTTCTGGTTCACTTTTCATTTTAAATATAATATATCCTTTACTTACCCAGTTTAATCTTGAACTGTTTCATTGTGGTTTAACAAGAGTGTGTGTGGTGAAACCGCAGGCTTGTTTTAATGCAGTATCTGAGCTTGGCATGCAGGCATTTGCTCATCAGCCAAACACTGTACACATAATGACATAATAAAAATAACCTTGACCTCAAAGAAAACTTTCAAATTATGAAAACAAGTCAGGTCATCTTTCTTAGACAGAACCCCTTGCCAATAAGACATTTTTGGGGGCAGGAGTATTAATAACCTAACTTATATAAACATGAAAAGTTGGCCAGTAAAGACATTTGTGTTGGTATTCGGCCAACTGTCTGAGTCTGTTTCAGTATTTCCCAGCAACATATTGTATTACTTAAAGTCTGACAAAGGCCTTAAAATAAACACTTAAAGCAGAAGGAATGTGTAAAATATGCTGTCATCAGGTCATTGATCATTCCCTAGTGTTGATAGCTGATGGAGAGGAGCATCTCCTGTTGACCTTTCTCTCTGAGCCCACCCCATCGTTGTCATGCCTGTTAATTTTAATTCCATCAATTCTCCCTCTCAATATATCTCTTGCTTTTTCTCTCCATCCTCCTCTTTCTGTCTGCATTACTCATCCAATGTCCCTGTTTCTCCTTCTCTTTTGTGTTAATTGCAGGAACCCGAGACAAACCTGACCTTTTCAGTGTAATCATCCCTTTGGCTCCACTAGATCTACACCCCGAGCCCAATCACTCGCACAGACACACATACTCAAGTACACCTCAATAAAACAACCTGAACACCACCATAGGTTAATCACAGAGTGAAAGTAGCTCCATCCAGGGACGTGATAATCATCCATTCCCTCTGGATATGCTCAACGTCTCCTCAGCACCCTGCAAAGGCCTTTACTCTACAGCTAACAAAGCAGCCTGAGAGAAAACTGAAAATAATATTTCATTAGTGGTCACACTGTCTATACATGCTTTGCCTCTTCACAATGGAATTGCACATTGGTGGGTTGTAAGAAAAGAAATATATATATCGAAAGGATACTTTCAAATAATTAAAATGAGTGTTTTGTGCCTGTGCGTGTTCATTTCCAGATAATAAAATCAGTTTCATCTGCACTCTTGTGAGTATAGTATTGTCAGGTGTGCCTAAAGCTACACAGTGAAGCTAAGGTGGGAAATGCTGATACACTGCCATTGTCCACTGAAACCTTGAGGCCACAATGGCCAATGACAAATGATGTGCTGCCTCGATATCAAACTCTGTCAAGAGTTGTTTCATTGAAGAAGAATAAACGATTCTTGGCCTATGGAGAAAGGAAGGATAGTGGGACAGATGGGTTGTCTCCTGACATGCCTGAGGACGACTGGTGACATGGACGATATTAGCCTTCCACTCACATTACCTCACACTAACAGTGATTAGATTCACAGAAGACACACACGAGACCGATGAACACATGCTGACCAGAAAGCAAAAAAACATTTACATTCCTCCATCAACAGGCACCATTTGAAAACAGGCAGGGAGACGCACAAGGACGGAAACACACTCACACACATCCCATCAATTAGGAAAGAGCCATCGAGTGATCAGTAAAATCTGACTTCCAGCTATTAGTTGAGACGGCACGTTACGGATTGCTGCTGCTCCTCGGCCTTAACTCAACCTTTCTTTTTTCACTCTGTCTTTTTTAAGAGGGGGCAGAATAATTAATTACTGGTATCATTCCAATAAAGACATTAGCAGTCACTACATTTGTTCATTCTCTCACTCTATCCTCCATTTTCTCTCGTCCTCTCGGGTTCTGTCCCTTCGCTTTCCTCCGTCCCTCTCCCTCTCTGTGATAGATGAACATGCTTGAGAGCAGCTGTAATGCGGGATAGCTTTTAGGCAAAAAGAGAAAAACAGTAAAGCACGCCAAATTGAAAATAAAAGCAGGCCTGCCACAACAAAGTATGTCATGGTTGAAGGGTGATAAACAAGAATAGCACGTCCCGCTGTAGTCCTTCAGTGACCTCCATGTCTGGATGTGGCCAAAATCAACTATCCCTATTTGGAATTTCCTGTTTTGGCCACAACATTAGCAGACATATTGATAACATGTGTAAAAAGGAAAGAATTAATAGGTGTGTCATATTCTCAAAAATAAGTGCCAAAGCACTACTGCATTTTAGTCAGCCCCTTTCAACTAATGTAATTAAATAAAGATAGTACAGTTGTGGCTCTAGAAGCCCATTGGTTAAGAGGATACCACAAAACAAAACATTCCTGATTGAATGCCACCAACCCACTACAGCTCTAAGGTCTGAAAAACACAGTTATTGTTTTCCCTGAAACAATAATGTAAGTATTTGTTATGCTTTTTCACCAGCAGGAGTCATAAGATAAAAGATTCAGCTTAATATAATTAAAACACATTCTCTCTCTCTGTGGGTTTCTCATAGATGACTGTATTGATTTTGTTGACCCGAAGTATTAATATCAAGGGCAAAGCCATACAATCTGGGCAGGGAAGAAGCCTGATCAATTAAGACTCCATTTATTATTCACATCTTGTTAATTTCCCCCACTGTATAGGGCAGGCCTCTCATGAAGTTACATTATAAAACAAACAAAGACAAGGGGGGATAAGAAAAGACAGGAACCTATGGAAAGTATAAACTCTGCTCCTATAACAACATATTATTGTAATATATTCTAAGTTGTTGCCAATGATCACATAACCATTGCACCTGTGTGCTTAAAAATTGTGGGGAAAAAACAAAGCTACATCTATATGCTGATTCCTCATTTTCTCCTTGTTCCCTGAGGACGTTGTGAGATAGCGTTCGCTCCGTAATGGCCCAATGCGCTGCAGCTTTTAGGGGTAAATTGATGTCAGTGACATCTTTGTAGGTTTGCATAAAAACCGTGGGAAGAAGAGCAGAAGAAAAAGTTTTGCTGGGGGGTTTGAGAGCAAATTGACAGCAGCCTGCGCTATCTGGTGCTTTTCAGATCCTCATACCCATGCTAACCTTTCTGCAATCACAGTCCAGCATGCTGGATTGTGCTTTGAGCAGCCCACACTACCAGCTCCAGGCTGTGAACACACAGCATCTACTCATACCTCTCAAAGTAGTAGAACTTTTTGGAACACTAAGTGGAAAAAACTTTCACAAACAATTTAAATACATTCAAATAAATTACATTATACATTACAGACAATTAGCTAAACATATATAATCATGCAAATTAAAAACCTTTGTCAGTCAAATTAGTTTGGATTAGAGCTTTGCCCATTCTTTTTATGGTGCAGAATAAAATGTACCGTGCCACACAGCAAACAAATATAATGAAGCACAATGACTCATTGCAGAAATGCATGATTTTCTTGATTATGGGTCAGCCAAACCACTATCAGCCCAATGGGGTGCAACATCAAACTGTGATGCAACGTCTGTCATATGCTGGTGAAGATTGATTTTTAACTAAAGACATGGGAAACTGTTTCACTACTATGATTATGCAATCTAAAAAAGAACAATGATTTTATACAATAAAGAAAAACATCTGAGGTAGAAATGGACAGTTCATGGATGATTTAAATAAAGCTTGGTTCATGCTGAATATCCTGGCCCACAATCCTTATCTGAAGATGTATTCATGTTGGATTAAGTAAACACCACATTTAAATACATTTTCTGAGATTACAGACCAAGGTTAATCACCAGCCAACATTTCAACGGTGAGCACACTTGACAGTGAGACAGCAGGGACAACAGGTGATGGAGCAGCATTTGATATGAAACCTAACAACTTCAGGTTGCACAGCAGGAGGCAGCAGCTTGAGTTTGTTAACACTGATCCAAACTGGGAGATGACTCCCCAGTTTAAGGCTCAGAGCAGGAACATTTGTCAAAGTTTGGACACAGCGTGATCTTTTCATTAAGAGAAGATCTGTGACCTGACATTTACAACACCCGTTAAAATGAAGATGAATTACATATTTCACAAGGTGGCAAAAAAGGCATCCATCTCTCTGCCTTACCCTCTCTCTCCCTCTCTCCCCCTCTCTCCCTCTTATGAAATGTGGTACAGTTAGTGGCTTATTAATTTAAATGTACTGCATCAGCCTATCCTAGGTGAATATGCTAATCAAAAATGTTGAGGCTTGATGAAGTATTTTACGAGATGCCGTAAAAGTAGTTTGGGGAAATTCACTGTCAGGTTCAATTGCTCAAAGTGACTGTCCAAGGAGAACCATATCTCAGCCTATGTATTAAAGAGGATGTGGACTGATTTAGGAGGCACATTTGAGGAACCTTACTGTTGTTACAATTGAGTTATCAGTGACAGGGCTTCTATCAAATGAAATCCCTGCATATTACAATGAAATAAAAGATCCAAGCTACATTTTGGAAAGCGTAACTATCAAACATATAAAAGGATGTCCTACATGTTTCAAAAGACCCTATAAGGTTTAACATTATTAAAGTATGACCCCACACACCCCCTAATGTTTAGTTTTATCATATTCAATCATTCAATTGTATTTATATGTGGACTTTCCAGTTCATCTAGAAGTTTAACTTTCAATAAAGCTGATTTATTGTATGCTGTTCTTGCAATAATTAAGTGGGTGGTCAGGATCAAGTTTAATATTGTGACAATCCACACTGTCCATCTTCGAGTATATTCTACTATCAGTAGGGAATGAGCCAGGTAGCCAGTACCTTTATAGCACTGCTGCAGAGCTTTGCCTCAGGTGTTACAGATTATTTTGTGAACTGCTCATTCAAACAACTTTACACTTCACATCCGGGTCCTAAGGAATACACCTGCATGATACAGTTAAGTCCCCTATAATGGTATATACTTACAGTTTACATTATGGGTTGGGCTGGTGAAAACATAACAACCCTATTTAGATTTGTTAGTTTGTTTATAAACAAACATATTATTATATTAATCATATTGTGATATTGCTTGTTAGTTAACCAATATGGGTTGGATTTAGAGCTTGGGACGCCATCAGCAAAGGTTGCTATAAGGTAAGCTACTAATTAATTTGCCAGAATGTGTAATAATGATAAATGCTAGTTCAGCCTGTTTGTATGTGATGCCTTCTCGTTTTCTTTTCATATTAAGAGGGCCTTTTAAAAAGGTCACCTATGATGCAAAACCCACTTTTTCATGTGTTTTATTTATACATACATACATACATACAGTACATACATATGAGATTCAGAAAGTTTCAGGAAAAAATATTGTCTCTCTTTTTGTGCTGATCCATCTATATTAAAAACCTGTCAGAATATGAGCTGATCAGATTTGGCCACTTCATGATGAAACAACTAACTAACCAAGGTACCACCCCCCCCCCCCCC
>NW_011369947.1:23478258-23553521 GCF_000735185.1 Notothenia coriiceps | reverse complement strand
GTATGACAATACGACACCCTCTGTCCTTAGACCCTCACATCGTACAAGGAAAAACTTCCAGAGAAAACCCACAGTTTAAAGGGGACAATGGGAGAAACCTCAGGGAGAGCAACAGAGGAGGGATCCCTCTCCCAGGACGGAGAGACGTCTACTGCTACTGCTGCTTCTAGCAGTATAGAAGCATGATATACTGCTAATCTATACCTTTACTAAACAGGTGTGAAGCACTGCTTGTATTCATTTAAAACTTTTTAGAAGATTTGAGGCAGCTTATCAAATATTTTTGGTCATTAACACACCTCTTCGCATACGCAGATTTTCTTACTTTGATTTCACATTTATGTTTCATTTTGGACTTGAATGTAACTTGACCTTCCTGAACCAGGTGTCTATTTAGAGAGTGGGAATTATAGAGATAGAAAGTAAGAGGGAGAGAAAAACCTGTTTCATTAGCAGATTGAAGGAGCTGTGATGTGATGGCTGGTTGAGATGGCTACTTAAATGTGATAGGCCATTAGCCATTCATCCCTACTACACTATTAATGCAAAGTATAGAAGATGCAATCATGCAAATCACTCTTCGATCAGAGCCTTTCATAGGGGAATAACTGCTGACGGCGTGAAGGGAGAGGAGTATTCAGAAAGAGGTGGACAGTAGCAAAAGTCCTACATAAAGAGAAACACATGTAGTGAAGTACATTTTCTTCTTCTATCCCTGCTCTTCACAGTCTTACTCTACATCTCTCTTTGATCTTGCTTTTATATCAGCATCTGGTTTGTTCAATTTAAAGATGTCATGGGTGCAATGTCAGGGCATGAAGAGGGGGACTTAACCTTGAGTTTGGTTAGATGCTCAGTCTGTCTCTGCTCTTTCAGCTAGAACACCATACATATATTTGTGTATTAACAATATCAAAGAAGCAATACATCTAGTATATTAATAATGACTTGAGTCTTCGATATAAGCAATAACTCTTAGTATAACTGAGTCTTAGTTCATTTTGAGCCTTATAGGTCCCCTATTATACTCTTTTTCTACAAAATATTATAGGTCTCACATATACAAAACATGTCTTTGAAGTGTTTGGCCTGAAATACCAAACATATCATGCATTGTAGCATCCCATAAACCCCTCCGTGTCAGCCCTGCTCCAAAAGTGCTGATTCTCTGGCTGTAGCTATAAATGCAAATTAACTGCTTCTCGCCGCCCCTCTGTGGAAGTGTTTGGTTTAAAAAAAAAAACACAATGGTGCTCTAGGAGGAGTTCAGGTGANTTCGGACGAAAAGGCGTTGGCACGGCTGAAAAGACACGACGGTGCGGGACACACCAATCTAAGTAGGGCGTCTCGACACTCATCTTCGGCCTGACGGCCTGGCCGTCAGGCCGAAGATGAGTGTCGAGACGCCCTACTTAGATTGGTGTGTCCCGCACCGTCGTGTCTTTTCAGCCGTGCCAACGCCTTTTCGTCCGAAAACCCGCCGAAGGCAGTCGGCAAAATAAATCACTCTGATTGGCTGTTCAGCTAGCGAATCAGTGCATGAGAAGCAAAACGGAAGTGAGGGACCCAAACAAACTATTAAGAAGGCAAATCTGAGACTTCATTTAACTCCAACTCTCGAGACAGGTTCGGGAAAGCCCCATGAGCTTTTTGTTGTAGAGTGAAAATGGAACGCATTGTCGTATTGATATTCTGTAAAAACTGTGAAGTCCACTGAGACAAATGTAACATTTGAGATATTGGGCTATATAAATAAACATTGATTGATTGATAGATTATTGATTACTTGATCAGTAGAAATATAACCCAGCAAAAATCATTGTTTAAGTAATTTGTCAAGCAAGTTGTCCAATGAATGTTCTGCTTTTCCTGATCTTTAATCATAATAAACTGGTCAATTTATTGTTATTTAATCCTTTTTTATTGTTGTTTTAACTTTTGTGGAACAAAATACACCAATTTGGGCTTAGAAAATATATGTCTAGCGTTTTTTATAATCGTCTTTTATTTTATAGACCAAGTCCTTTGTAATTAATAAATGCTTGATTAAAAAAAATATGATAACTTCAGGCTCTATAAATTGTCTTATAAACTCATATTTAAACAACAGCAGGCACACTTCTAATGTTAACAACACGTGTTTTCAAACAGAACATAAGCGTTGGGAGATTGTAGAAAGAGTCTGTTTTCCTCTACCTCGGGCCATACTGTAGGAACATATTTGTGTGTTTGTGTTTCAGCAAAAGCCTGAATTGTTTTCCCATTTGGTTAGACAGATTCCAAAACCTCATACCACAAGGTCATAGATATCACACTCTATTCAAATGTGTATTCTCTCTGGGTTATGGCAAACTCATCTAACCCCCCCACCACAACCACCTTTATACTGCCTCCCGCCAGGCTGAATTTCCGTAATCTTCTGAATCAGCTGCCAATAGATTTCCCACAAGAGTTCACACTCTTATTGAACATCCAGAGGATAGAAAGGGGAGATACCCTCAACGCCAATGTGAATACACATATCACCATGCTGTGCCTTCACATTGGAAAAGGCCCGCAAAATTCACACTTACTGTACATATAAACGCACACACCCACATACACATACCGGCTAGGCTCTAGAGACCTCTGTTAATGGTGTTTGGATTCCAGGGGATCTGACAGGACCTTGGAGCAGAGGAAAGTTTAAATAGTGATTGCTTTGACGAAAGGAAAGATGACGCCAGAGAAGAAGGTAAGGCTGGATAGAGGAACGAAGTAAAGTAGGGAGGAAGGAAAATATAGATTCAGTAAACGCAGGAGGGTGAATGGAGCAAGGGACGAAAACAGAAAAAAAGAAAGTCGGGGGGTGAGAATGTATAAGCCTGAGCAAATAGTTATTACCAGTCTCTGAAGGGTGGCGGCGTGAGCTGAATAGACTGGGACTTGGAAACCACTGTTACCGGTGGTGATAGGGGACCGCTTCACAGCCCTGCAATCTGACAAAGGCTTAGTAGGTAATGGAAGCAGACCTCCGACGGCAAAAAAACATAAGAGTGTTAGCAAGCTATAAGAGCCGAGCATCAGATAAGTCCAAACCCTCTTTAGGTCTGACAAAGTAAACGTTTAAACGTCAGAGATATTTATCTCTTATGATTTGTCAAATGTGAACACCTGAAACTAAAGCCACAACCAGGGACTGTGGAATATTCATTTGAAGCACAGCAAACGGATGTGTGAGTGTTTTAAGAGTGTAACTTTGCCTAAAAGCCCAGGAACAGGCTGCTTAGAATAGCAAGCAACGGTTCTGCTTTTATTTTGGCAAGACAACCAACCACAGCTGCCGGGGCACAGTTTTGTCACTGACCTTGTTATTTGACCTCATAAAGGCAAGGCACAACTTAAAAAAGACGCATTATCTTAAAGTCAGGGGTTAGCTAATGTTAAACCAACCAAATGCCTAAAGGTAAACCAAACTGCACAGGCCAAATGCAAAGTTTAGGTACAGCAGAGAACTTGGCCTGGAGTTCATCTCTGAGGAGAGAAAAACCAGGAAATAAATGTAAGAGTAAAAGTAAGCAGTCACAAACAGTGAATGGAGGCACACCACATATGAATACAAATAGTTTTATCTTTCGATTTAGTTCAGTTTCTCAAAGACAGAAGAGGCCATTTTATACCAGTTGCGGCTGAAATGAAATTAGAAAGTTAAGTCAGATTTCCCATAGTTCCTGGGGGTTTCTGGTGAATGCATCATTCTGCTCCCAAACATTACATTTGAGGTTTGGCTTCTGATGGCCTGATCAGCACAGACGGGCCATAGATCATGGCTTGGGCAGCTTTGTGTTGACTCGAAGAAAGGGGGAGGTGAGTTTTCTTGGGTGTGTGTCTGCATTAGTGTCCTTGGTCGGTGAGGTCATAAGCATACATTGTACATGGATATGCAATGCAATGACATGTATTTATCATAATCACATCATGGTCCAGCAATCGGTAACACCAGCTCTTTATAAATAATAAGACCTAGTTAGTTTTAGATATATAGATGTAGAGTGTTCCTCAATTTAAATAAATAGTGCAACCTAATTTAATGAATCACTGATATAAAACTAGCTAGAATATACTTATTTTAGTAATGGATTCAAAAAAGTTAGGTTACTTCAATACAAGTTCCTTAGTCTGCAGTTCTGTTCCCAACCAGAGAAGTTGCTACCACGCAGCTTGCATGTGCAGGCTTTCCAGAGGCTAGACCCACACAAACACACACAAGCATATGCATACCAAAACAAAGACAATGAATAACAATCAGCTCGGTATTTGTCCCCAGGAGCTTCTAATACAAACCAGGTGCGCAACAATAGCGGTTAATAACTCCAATTTACTTTATAATTCAGGTCTCATTACAGAGTACTGTTTAAAATACCAATTTGAAATAGTGAATCAGCAACGCAGCAAAAATGTTTATCCCTAGAGACTAATACCCCACCTAAGCAATTCAAACAGACGCAAAGTCCCCTCCCTCCATTTTAGCATGCAGGCCTTTCTTTAGTATAAAAATGGCCTCAAAACCCTGGGTAATTTTCTTAATCTAGGCCTTATTCTCAACATTTGCATAAAAATGTTCACTTTTGAGGCTCCCCAAACAGAACACGGCTCTAATACGCAATTACTCTCCTCAATAGTGGCGGCTAATTACAGAG
This sequence comes from Notothenia coriiceps, assembly GCF_000735185.1. Lineage (NCBI taxonomy): Eukaryota > Metazoa > Chordata > Actinopteri > Perciformes > Nototheniidae > Notothenia > Notothenia coriiceps. The sequence continues at coordinate 23,548,842 of NW_011369947.1, read as the reverse complement.
GTGTCAGAAAAACAGGTAGCAGAACAGAGAGGGGGGTCTCTGATACAATGGCTATAAGGTGCTAGTCCGCCACATGGGACCGAGTGGCTCAATGGAAAGCAGTAAATTCATTTAGGCTGGCTTCATTAAACCCTGTTCCTAGGGCCCTGCATCATGCCCTCCCCTTTGCTCTCCCACTCTCCCTGCTCTCATTTGTGGGGCAGCGGATGTGCTGTGGGTAAGAAGAAGGCGATCACACAAATGAGTGCAATACAAAGGGAATGGGGAACGCTGTAGGGAGTAAAGGAGGGGGAAACAAAGCAATGAGAAGAAGGGAAGAAAGAACAGCAGGAAAGGAAGGAAGGAAGGAAGAAAGGGAAAGGTTGTTTTCAATAAAGCAGCAAAGCAATTCAAAAAAAGAACAGGGTAATAATACATAAAGTGCTTGTGGGATAGAACAAGGGCATGAGGACATGTGCTCATTTGATGATAAAGAAATAAGGCATAAAAGGATGAGCATATACAAGAATAATTTTGAACATGGCTTTTGTTTTATTCATTTGACCCAGTCTTCCAAAAGCCATAGAGAGCAGATGAAGAGAAAATGACAGCTTTGTTTTTCAAACACTGGCGAAGGTCACCAGCATAGTGAAACAAGGGCAGTCGCGCCCCATGGTCTCTTTACCTTTTAGATTATACGGGCAACTTTCTGACCCCACGGTATGGATAACCATAATAAGCCTCAGCCCCTGCTGTGTACCACATGTAAGCCAAACATATTCACAAACAACAAATTCAACTTATGCATTGAAATCCTGACCAGTCTACTCACTCAAAAACCGAACTACTCATAAACCTTCCACCTCTGCATAGCTTCGTTAGACTCAATCCAACACCACTGGCTTTGATTTACACCATTTTGTGGGAAATGTAATAGGGAACTCTAAAAACACAATGTAAGTGTGTTGTAAAATGGACGTCATCGAGTAGAGATTTGCCATCTTATGCAAGGAAAGAATCCACTGTCTGAATGTAATTTGAAGTATTGGAGGCTTCCTTTAGCCATATAAAATGAGTGCTGATGCCCAATCTCTTCAACAGTCACCATCTTCAGTCCACTGCTTTGGTTATTTTGGTTGTGCAATTACACAACCTACTTGCTTTTTGACACGCTGATTCTAAGTGACTCAAATCACTTTTACACAGGACCCACACACCCAGCAACCTGGTGAACACACACTGCTCGCTGTAGACACCTCTCTCTAGCCGAGGCTCCCTAAGTGAGAGTCACACACACAGAGCCTTAGAGGACATAATTGATTAAGCTCACATTAAGCTTAAAAAAAAAAATTACAATATGCATTGGCAGATACCGTTTTGGCTACAGACCAAAGTATCCATGTACAAAGATATGCACAGAAACAAATAACCCGATTTGTTTGTCTGGTAGACAAACTGTAAACAGCAGGATTGACTGATACTGTATTAAATCTTCAGTAAAAGAAAAACAATGATTGTGTTGAGCAAGCAAGGAAGGGTTTTGCTAAATAAGTCAGACATTAGCGAAAAAAATACACTTGTCTTTTCTGAGAAAAAAAACTCCATGAAGTTAGGTCAGAAAACCATGTAATATGTTTCTGATGAAACAGATAAATCAAACAATCAGATTTCCTGCTCAATATTCCGAAATGTAACCTTCAGAGTGGAATTATTATGGAAAAAAATCCACAAGAACAAAGGAATTGGATAAAAGCTTACAAATCAGATCAAGTCTAAAAACAAAGACATACAATAGGATCAAGGGGAAAATCAAATGAGAGAAGATTACACTAAGCGCAGACCTTTCGGAAGATGCACAATCTACTCTGCATACATTTGGCATAATCCAATGGCAGGTTATAAATCATGGTCTCCATTGACTTATTCTTTTATCTGCTGGTCTGTTACTAACCTGAAGAAGTAATAACTTTCTGAGCATGACGGTAAACCTACATATGGGAAAAAACGAAATAACTGGAAAAACATGTTTGGTATAAATGGGACCAATAATGATGATGTCGAGGGCTAACAATGTTGTTAGCATGGATTTCAGCTCAGTTTCAGTGTAAGGCTCATGACTCATTTTATGAGATATTAGCGCTTCAAGGTCCTTGTCTAATGTGGTTCCACAGCTGTGAGATGCTGGGTTTCCCATACAATGATTACATTTGGACGTTCCACGAGGTAATTTAAACGCTGCTGAGATACATCAATGTTTCGAATTTAGAGTGATACTGTACTCTAATCTGGCATTTAAAAAGCAGTACTCCACATCAATGCTGAAATAATTCTATCAGAACCAGAACATGTGGCTAAAATGTCATATTAGCAAGGCTGACAGAAAATAAAAAACAGAAGAATTAAAGTAATAAAATCTAACAGTGTTCAACGCTGCCTCCTCACCAGACATGCATGTTCATTTTTGCTGTTTTCGCTACCTTGAGCTCTAATGTAGATATTTTGTTGCAAAACATTTCCACCATGACCTGCACTTAAGAACTGTTGGTGCTGCAAGTCCTTAGTCACTGAGAGAGGGTGATTAGAGTCAAAGAATACTTAAAGCCCCTTTTAAATACACCAGCTGTTTAGTTGTCACTGACAGCATATCACAAATAAAGTCTTATGACTTCCAGAAACGAAAGCAATCCAATCAAACTTAACACCTTAGAGCAGCAGAGTTGTGTGGCAAGCATAATGGATTGTAAAGCAACATCAACATATTTTTACTTTTTTATGTCACACATTTCCATAGGTTTTGACATACACAGGGCGGAGTAGTAGGCTGCTGGCCTTGAATCTGTCCCTGAATACAACAGCAGCTCTCACGCTGCTGTAGCCCATAAGCTCCAGCTGCTTGCTTTCATTGTGTCTCTGCGCCGCGCCACAATGTTCCTCCATCTCCGATACTTATCAACGCACTGGAGTTTGACGCTGCCATTACTCAAAATTAATAACCAAGGCAGCATGTTTATCATAGCACACTTTCACACCCAACCTGCCAGAAATAATCACTTCAGTGTTTGTGTGTGTGACAGGCAGAGAGGAAGAAAGAAAGAGGGAGAACAGGAGAAGAAACACAGAAAGACAATTGAAAGAGAGATGAAGTGTGAAAAACAGACAGAAGCAAAGGGAATAAGTGCCTGACGAAAGACATAACAGAGGGAAATGAACTGAAAATCTGATGCATACATACGTGTGCATTTGCCGTACCTAATCACTATGCCTCCATTACACCCCGTTGGTTTTCCCCGCACCTTTTCCTACCATCATGTCTGACAACAGGGCAACACTGGCTCTCCTTGTGTATTCACTCTGCTAAGCAGGACTGTAATCTCTGCTGACAGCCAATCTGCTCCAACAGCGCAGGCCTGAGTAAATAAAAAAATGTCGGGGGTTTTTAATTTACAAATCGTGTGACTGCCTGGCACAGTATGGCAATGAGCTCACCACTGGAGGGAGAGAAAACATACAGTGGTATATATGGTAGCGTTACTAACATTGTAGATCCTCTTGCTGTCTGTGTGAAAATACAGCATTAGAGAAAGAGAAGTGACAAGGAAAGGGGACGGCCCCTCAGTACCTCTGCTTGAATCTGGAGGGACAGGCGGTGGAGAAACAAGAAAAGGACAAATGACTGACAGTCGCTGGTTTGGGCTCCGGTGACATTTGTCGTGGCATTCAGAAAAAACCTCCAAGAAAACCAAAATAAAAAAAGAGAAGCAACCTAAAAAAGAGTGTGCTAGAGGAAAGCTATGTGTAGTGAGGTCATACAATAGATGTAGACACTTCATATTACCTGAGGGATTTTCTCACTTTCCCAAAGTCTCATGCTTTCTCTCACAGAGATTAATCTTTGTGCTGAACTCAGAGCTATGGGGGTCAGTTGGAGGATTCGTACCCAGCAGAAACCATAAGTATGTCCTTATACTTCTTCAGCAGCAACACTCAGCTGAAGGTAGTCCTTATTTGTGTCGAAAATGCTAAGAAAGGAATTAAGGATCTCTGAAACTACAAGCTCTTTTACCAAGGCCCCTTTTTATAAAACTGACAAATGAAAGATAACTTGTCAAAAAATCTTTAACTTTTTCCTGTTGAGTATAATGGCCTTTTATTATATTTTATTGTACATAATGTTCGTTGGTGACCAGCAATTAACCCCCTTGTTTTAACTTATTTCAGACTGTACATTTGTAGCATTTTCTGATATGATTTTTGAAACAGAAACAATAAGGTTTACAGCATTAAATAATAAGCGAATAACCTCCTTCTTCTTGTAGAGAGGTAAACATGATTTATCAGGACATTTAAAGTACTATAATTGCACCCGCATTTAAATGGCTGGAGGCTCAAAGGTGTCCAAGGTATTTTCAAATTCAAACCCATTGCTAATAACCAAATAACGCTAATGTAAAGTGTCAGCCGGTGTGCACAAAGGAAACCTGCTGGCCTGCAGTGAAAGCTTGTCCTAAAGTCCAGACACACAGCCGTGCACAAATACAGATTGAAGTTCTCTTAGGGTCGTCAACAAATATCTATTATTGTAAAAAGTATAAACATTAACCGGTAGGGAGTTTGCTACAGTAGCCTATCTTTTAGTTTGTATGCGTTAATTGTTATTGGAAATGTAACAGATTTCACACAAATGTAACTAAATAAAATGGTTAAATCATTTGGGCTTTATAGAATATCTGAATGTAAAGGTGTAATGCTCCTTTAATAGAATATTTTTGCCTGATTGGTCATACCTTGGTGAGCATACATTTGATGATTTGATCTTGAAGTGTAACTCCTTGACTTTACTTTGAGTAGGAGAAAATCACTTGGTAAATGTTCCTCAGTCTTTTAACTCTTCTCCCTCTTACTCGCTCTTCAGACTCTCAGAAACTTGACACATACAGGTCCTGATCATCTTCTTCACTTTGGCCAAGCAACCAACCGTCAATTGACATGTCGTTCATCATTATTATGTGTATCATGTACTTATACGTTTTCAGGGTTTAACACTTCTCCAGGCACTGTGGGATCTGCCAGCTGGCTGCGACAGAGGCTATTTGGAACAAGCTTCCAATGCAAACGCCTCCAAATACACACACCTCACAGTTGTAGAGAATTCGGAGAGAATGCTTCTCCAATTATTTCCCACATTATAAGCTCCTGAAAGTCAGAGAGGGCCCCCGGTCATCCCTCACGTAGTCCGATGACTTTGTGAGAGGGGACAAAAATGTAGGACAGACTATTTGGGCTGTGATTTGTGATGCTCATGTGTGATGGATATGCAGAGAATGTTGGCCCGAAGAAAAAAGGGTATGAATATTGATTCCCCGAATTAAATTAAGCTGCTGGAAAGACTAAGAGAAGAAGAAAGAGAGAGAAAAAGAGGGAAATACCAGGGTTTTTGGGAAAAGCTTCCAACAAGACGTAACTCAAAAGAAATGACTCACTTATTCCATGCATCTGCTTTCAGTGAAGACTACTGGCCGACTGACCAGAGCTTACTCACAAACACATACAGTACATACAGAAATAGACGGAGGGGAACACATAAATCTGCATGTCAACACAGGCTGTGTGAGGCAGGGTTAATGTTAGCAGAATAGATGCTGACTTTGACCAAAACCACTGAAGAGGCGTTACCGCAAACTTTATTGCAGCACACTCACACACATACAAACAGAAGGATACAATTCACATAAAATCCATGTTTAATCTCCTTATTTCTGGCAAATAATGTCCAATATAATAAAAACGTATTAGACAAATGAAAAATGATACTATTAAGTCAACAGTCTCCACTGGGCAAATAACTCTAGATATAAAAGAATCTCTACGCACAGACACAACAGAACAAACACGGAATAACAACTACACCATGGGCACAATATAAAAGCAAGACCATGTTCCTGCAATAGATACAAAAGTACACCAAGCAACAGAAAATGAAAGATAACCATTTCACTTTGACACTGTGTTTTCAACTTGGTTCTCAAAAGTGAGCGCCATCATTTTGCGCTGCTGTTCCACTTTGATCACGATACGCTCCCCGTTTTCAAATTCTATGATATTTGAAAAACACAATCACACATTGGTCTGCGATCATTGCTGAAAGAGAATACAGAAAAATAACAGGGCTAACAGTGGCCACCTGCAGCACATCACATCCTGTCTCCACAAGAAATGAGGGTGAACTCAAAATTGGCGTCCTACTGTCACAATCTGCCTGTCAGACTGTGACGATGGGAGCCCATAGTTGGTCGACATACCAGCTTTTCTTACACTGGGACGCTGTTTTTGGCCATTACTGAGGAAGATAAGGGGAGCCAGAGGACACAGGGTTTATTATTTTTATTTTATCTTACAGATAAAAGGAGAGCAGAAGAAAAAAAGAAGAAGAAGGGACGAAAAAATTACTGAAGTGCTTTACCTCCCAAGGAGCTCTATCTCTCAAATTGCACCTTGTGGGGGGACAAATTGATCCTGGAAATAAGGGGTCATTTCCTCCGCCTGTTTACCTGCTCGCAGCACACTGTCATCACTTTGAAACACGCTCACCAAAGCTGACCCAGCTGTGCCCTCGCTGAGTTAATGTTAGTCATTCTGGTCTTCACTGTGACAACAAGTGGGTGTGTGTTAGCTTTCCCAACAGCAGTGACCCTGATGACCTTTGAATCTTTGAACTTTAAGCCAAATAAAACAATTTAGCCTCTCTGCGGAGATACACTATCTTTTACTTACTACTTTTCAAACCAATATCAGATGAGGTACTTGAGTGTTGACATACTACAAAAGAAAAATTCAGATTTGATCAATTCTTATTTAGAATCACTCAGTGACTCAGACTCATCGAATCATGGTCCTAATTTGAGTACAAAATATATGTAAAAAAAAGAGATTGACAGAAAAACTAAATTGAAAATCCAAGTGTGTACAATCCAACCATCACATTCAACCGTCAACTCAATGTCTTGAAATCTTACCTCATCAAACAAAATCTCTCTCAAACGCAATGAGGTTAGTTACACTTAACCATGCCGTGAAGAGCCACAACCTGCATCCGCAGAGACTGGGGAGATGTGAACTTTTAAAGAGCTAATCTTAATTAAGAGTTTCTCTTGTCCTGGTTGAATATTAAATGTTTGAACACAGTATGGTACAATCATTAATGCCTGTTGTTTTATAGCTTATTTTTAACTCCTCCCATGCCTTTGTTGTATTTATTACAAAAACAAATTAAGTCATAATTCTGGTAACTTGACACATCGCTCTAAGGCTGTAGTTTGTAGTGGAAACACATTATCACAGTTTGGCAAGCTGCGGCTAAAGCACACACACACACACACACACACACACACACACACACACACACACACACACACACACACACACACACACACACACACACACACACACACACACACACACACACACACACACACACACACACACACACACACACAATAAATAAACACCCTCTCCTCTTCACTGCGCCGAACTGTGTGACTGTAAAGTGTAACAATAAAGCGGCTTATGACCGGACTGGAGGCTTTTATTTGCTCCTTGAGAAGCAAGTACACAATACACGCAAACACGCAGGTCTGCAGGTCCAGGAGGAAGGGCAATGGAAATGGCCCTCCGCTACTTTTGATGGATCTTTAAAGAAAATAAAACATACTCCTTTGGGGTGGGGTAGCATCAGAACAGCAAGCATGTAAGACTGTCCGCCTCGGCCTTTTACTCCCCTGCAGCCTCCGCTTAATACAAAAGCCAACAACACAGCAACTGTATGCTGCAACAAACACACAACACCCTAGCTTTACCTCACACACACACAGCATTTTCAATTCCAATATTCTCACAGGTGATCCAGACAAATCCAGTCAGACACACATACACCTTCAGCTCCTGAACCAATGCAGTAAATATCATTATGGCATCAATAAAAAGGATGTGCGCGCGTGTGTGTGTGTGTGTGTGTGTGTGTGTGTGTGTGTGTGTGTGTGTGTGTGTGTGTGTGTGTGTGTGTGTGTGTGTGTGTGTGTGTGTGTGTGTGTGTGTGTGTGAGTGATAAAGGGAAGAGGTTGATAACACCATGTGCTTTGGGGATTTCACCAAACTCCATTTTTTTGTATTGAAAGAAGGCGGGTAAGGTATTACCATAACCTTCCCACCATGTGACTGCTGTTTACTCAATAATGCAAGAAAATTGTCACACATGCACACCCAGACACACACACACCCTTTGTTGCTATGCGCCATGGTAAATTCAATATTGTGTTCACACTCCTAAGCCAGAGTGGGAGTACAGTCGGCAGAGAAGCCACAGCCTAAGCTGTAAATCAATAGATTAAATACAAATGTATGAATAAAACACAAGATAATAAATAAAAGAGGAGATGCTTTACTCTTGCACAGGTTCTTTACCGTTGCAGAGAAAAAGGGGGAAAGAAAGGAAAAAAGTTCTTGGTTGTCTTTTCAACTTGTGTTCAATATTCATACGGACATCCTTCCCTGTGCAAGAGTTTAAATGCCTGCATGAGGCCTGTATCCATTTATTACATTATGTATAATGTGTTTTTGAATGTATGCACAATATACCAGCATGTGTCCTGCAAATGAAATTACTATATATAAGAGTTTGATTATGAAGCATATAAATAATGAGCTCCAAATGTTGTTTGTGAGAGTGTCCGTGAGTAGAGCTATTAAAATCCTTAATTGACTAATAGATTAGTTGATTTAATTGAAAACTCATTCAAACTGTTTTTCAATTGGTCCTGCTTAGATTAAAAGTACCCTGTGGAGTTTTCCTTGAGAACAAACAACAGTCGTGGTTATATTCTTTGTTTTTCACCAAAACAATCCTCCTTGAAGCCTAGCAATGATGAATGTATTTTCCTTCTCATAACACATTTGCACATCTTTTTTTGTTATATTTAGAGACCACTATAGATTCATTCCATGTTTCGATCAGATAACAGCCTTCCCCCCTGCATTTGTCAATGTCACTGACACCAAGTGTTCAAGAGTCAAATAGTCTGAAAAAAAGGGGAATTATTTCAGAAGGATCTCAAAAAATGAGTGTTTACTACAAACAAAGGTATATTTGTGAATATTATTGTGAAGCGGAGAAGAACCTTTAACTTTTCAATCATCAATTACAGCAACGCATAAAAACATCATGAAAAATGACCAATCAATGAAAGATGTCTGTGCCAACTTGGACCCTAAAGAGCCATTAGTCAAATGATCAAGTGGCTTTCATACATTTGATTTACTTTAAGTCTTGGCAAAAGCATTAGTATTGGATTTATTATAAAACTTGATTTATTTTGTAGTTTATTTTTTAACTAAGGCTCCTATTACAGACCTGGCAGTCACATGGAGGTTTTTTAGTTGAATTGCCTCTTCCAAGGTTTCTTACATTTACACTTACATTTTCCAAATGCAATGACTTTTAACTTTTTTTGTTTTCGTTAGACAGAACGACTGTATCTGTTCCTTGGCGGGCCAAAAAAGGCATTGATCGATACCGAGTGTGGTACTTATATACTTGACAGACTCATGCACTTGACATACCTGTCGTTGATGCTCCAGTTGAGGCAGAGGTTGAGGGAACTGAGGTTGCGACATTTCCTCACCACCTCCATCACCGTCTCATTGTTGAGCTCTGAGATGTGCCGCAGGTCCAGGACATTCAGGTTCCGTAGCTACAAGACGAAACACACACACATATTTGAATTATTTAATCATCCAATAACTAGATGTCTTCCATTTTGTGGTCAAAATATTGTCAACATCTTTTTTAAGTGCTAGGTTAAAAAAAACTTGTAATATTTAAAGAAGAACCGTATACATTTAAACCTTAAAAAAACACATTTAAAAAAAGAAACCTGTTATTTCTTTCTTCAAAGAAAAAATATGTATATACGTACGGAGCCCCTAAAGCAGTGTTTCTCAAAGTGGGGGGCGTAAGAGACCAGGAGAAAAAATGGTTTTGAAAAAAAAATGTTGAAAGATTATTGATTCGAAAATAATATGATACTTCAATATTTAAACAAACATCTTCCCGGGGGAGCATGCCCCTGGACCCCCCTATGTAAGGTCCACTCCCCACTTATAAAAATAGCACTTTACCCCTGCTTACACCTACTGTATATGCCGTGAGCTGATTATCGAGACTTCATTGTAACTGTCGCGGGTACACTGTGTATTTGCGTGGGGAGTGTTGCAGTAGAGAATTCCACTGTAGCGACCAGTACATAAATGGGAAACCCTAAATGTTTGAGCACCCTCTATGAAACGTCAAGCTACCCCACAGCACCCCTAAAAGAAATCTCTGGTGCCGACACTGAGCCTGCAACCCCATTTTGAAGAAATATGCTGTGCCAAACAGGCTCATTGCAGCCACTAATGATAAGACACACTTTTTTGCCAAATATCAGCATTTTCTTTCTTTTCATTTTTTTTGCACAGATTGCAAAGTGGCAAAGTATTATAACTCATTGTTCTAGCAAAGGGATTGCACGATTGTATTATGAATTTATTATTTTTGACCACACAGACTTATGGAGCATTGTTTTATTATCACTGTTCTAGCAAAGTGTTTTCTTTTATTTTTTTGAAAGGAATGCTCACGTTCATATTGATGTATTTTAATAGATGTTAACTTGGTCCATTAAGTGACTATTTGTGTTGGGGGGGCCCGACTTTTTTTTTTCTCCAAAGGGGGGGCCTGATAGAAAAAGTTTGTGAGAACCACTGCCCCAAAGGGACATGGAAAAAAAAAAAGTCAGGATAACGGGTTAGTATCTCGTGCTCACGACCCGTTATCCCGACTTTTTTATTGTTTTTTTGAGAAAGTTACCGGTGCGCCAAGGAGGAAGTGGAGCGCACAGGAGACAATTGTTTATTTGCAGACTGTTATGGTTATGTGGGGAAATGACAGAACATACATTATTTGAGATAATCTTAAATGGACCAGTCAAATTGAGCAGTCAAACTCCCAAGATTTATAAATGAAACACAAAAAATCTAAAAATATATCAGAAAATGATTTGTTGCTATAAGCAGTGCACCAAATGAGAAGAAATATTTGATGGAGGCATGCATGGTATACACGCCTGCTGAATTACATGGACGGTTTTGATGTATCCTCAAGTAATGTGGAAAGAAAATCATGTAATGAAACCTAACATGGCAGATAAATGATACAACATTGCTGTTACTGTTTAATATGATGTGCCTGCGTGCCTGGTGTGAGGGGTTATGAACCAATATGAACATTCACTTTCCATCATCTCTCCGACTTTCAATAATCCCTCTTTCCGATCTGAATACTTTATAAGAGGGGGTTTAGATTAATCCTCCAGTCAAAATCTCTACTTCCTGACACACTCCTAGAAATCCACATAGGCACACTGTTCAACAATCGCTCCTGCTCGCTGAAACTACCAAAGGCTTTTCAAGTCACAGCACAGGTGTACTTTCTCTGATGCATGCTCGAAAGTCTTTAAAGGCACAGGTGCATGCACACACGCACACACTCACACACCAGGGATGCAAGATAATCGAGGTATGATATTCAGGCCAGTCGCAAGGGAAGCAGTGAGGTAAATGTCAGGGCCAAGGCTAAAGAGAAAACAAGCTTACAGTTGGTCACTGAGCACAATTGTGCGCTCCATAGGTATGACATATACCTAGTAGCATGAAAACACATGGGGGGAATGCATGAGTACCTAGGACCTCTGGGTGAAGTAAGCACATATGTAAACACTCTTCACTCTTCCCCACATACTGAGAATAAAAGCACAGTGACTCAAACACTGACTGCAAACAAACAACAGCGAGTGTTTAATCCTGCACTGAGATTAATGTAATAAAAAAGACAAACCTTTACCTTTGTCTATAGTGGCCCCACACAAAATTAGATCCACACCTCTTGGGATAAAAGGTCTGCTTTGGCAGGAAATAAACATGAAACAGATTTTGTTTGTGGCATATATGCACATATTTACTAATGAAACACACATTAAACTTGTTTGTGTGTGCAAAGACGGGTCAAGAAAGCAGCAACGATAATTAGGGACAGCTAAACTGACATGATAAACATCAGTTTTTAATGAAAGTAAAATAATAAATAACTATGAATCAACAAAGAAATGCACGCACACTAGCAGATGCTGAAAAGTGGACATTAAAAAGCACACAATAACTGTCATTTGCCCCTGTGGCCAGTGTTGGATCAAAGTGCTAAATTATTCATGCTGAAATAGGCTGCTATATGTGTGTAGGTCTGTGTGTGTGCGTGTGCGCGTGTGCGCGTGCTGCGCGTGTGGTGCGTGCGTGCGTGCGTGCGTGCGTGCGTGCGCCACCTTAAAAATCAGACCTGGGTGTGGACTAAAGGATTGCTACCTCTTATATTCATAGCAAAAGACATTCATTCACACTGTCAAAAATTCTCAATCAACAGCAGACACGTACACACAATTCCTCTTGCACACACACAAAGATATATATACACACACACACTCACACACTTATTTGCATTCTGTATTCATGGTTTTTGAGCCTGGAGTACATTTTAAAAGCCCTGACATCAAAAGTAGTATTTGTTCTCAAAATCTGTAAAAGTGCTTATGTCTGCTATAGTAGTATTTCTACTACAACCAATAGTAACCGTTTCATTGATGTGGATAACCAATGACAAATCAGGCCAACTAGTGTGAGTTTTCATTGGCTGAGAGTGTAGCTAGGTTGAAAAGAAAAAGAAAATTTAGCAGATGTCTGGATGAAAGCGAAGTGTAACGTTGTTAATCCATCTGTAGCAAAAGCACCGCAGAGAAAATAAATTCCACCGTTTAGCAGACATTTGCCGAAAGAAAAATATCCTCCAAATCCCTGAATTGAAACTGAAAAAAAAAACCTTTGGGTAATTAGTCGCACCTCCAGAATGTGACATGCCACAGTGCCAGTGTTTTTTTTCTCATAATTGACAGATTCTCATAATTTGACTCCTATGTGAAAGTTTGTAATGGTTCCAATCCTATTTAAACATTTCCACTCATAATACAGCTTATGTGTGCCTCATGTATTCCCGTCATCCAAGAATAAACAGGCATGAAATAGAAAGAAAAAGAAATGGAGAGAAACGGGAGAAAGAAAGCATTTTTTTTTCAGACAGAGTGGAAGACAAAGCAAGAGATTCAGAGAGAGAAAATGTGAGATGGAAACAGAGGGGGGAAAAGTGAGGGGAGCAAGAGAGAGAAAATAGAGAATAGAGAGCAGGGGATTTGGTGGAGGTTTCGGCGTGTTTTTCTCCTCGTTGGCTGAAGTCTGTAACCAGGCAGAGTTTGACTCGTCTCCTCTGACTTGGCAGCTACACCTGGATCATTATTCATGCAGTTCTTAAAAACAGTGAAACCTGCAGAACCCAGCTGCTCTGGGGCCAGCGTGTCGTCCCGCCCCGTGAAAACACATGCATGCCGCAGACATTGGGGCTCATTATATGAATATTCCAATAACTATATTCACACTAAACATTAACTCAAGGATTTTATTTGTGTTTTTATTTACATTTTGTTAAAGTTTATAGCTTGACTCACTATATATCATACATATTTTGTATGACTGACTACATTAATTTCACAGAAAAAATTAAGTTACCATTTTTGGTTTCACTTTTACAAGGCAAGTTTATTTATATAGCACATTTCAACACAAGGGAATTCAAAGTGCTTTACAAAAAAACATATGAAGAGTTTATGAAATAGGATTGTTATGAATGAAACTGCCCAACACGATATGAAGCAGCAATACTCTTCAACTTGTCAAGCTAAAACTCAAAATTAAGCTTACATTTTGCAAGCATTAAATTAAATAACATAACATTAATGTATTAAAAATATATTTTATTCTGATATTTACACAGTTTTTATTTCAAGTACTTTCTGTTAGTAATTTGTTTAATACTTGCTCTAAACTTTGTTTGCCTGATTTTAAATATCATGTGTTTTATTGGCACTTTTAATTTAACTAAGTAATTATTTCTGAATGCTCAATTACTAAAATATGCAAATAGAAATATAAATATTTAGGTTAAGAGAAGTTATTTAAGAATGATTTAATTGAATACATAATAAAAGGTATAAAAGTTTTTAAAATGGTTAACTTTTAAAGAATTACTCAACCTATCTCAAAGTATATTTTAATACGGTTTTAAAATCAACATTTTATTTCTTAATTCAAATGTTTAATAATGGCATTAAACCCCAAAAGATCAGAAAAGTCATTTAAGGAGTGAGACCCCACCCCCCCAGGCTTCAGCGAGAAGCCTCCCTCAAACAGGAAGAAAGGAAGTCACAGTGAGAGGTCAAACCAGAAAAATAACATTACCCTTCAGCCAAACATAGTTCAATATTTGGAGAGGTTGATTTGACACTTTATTACATTAGTGTATGTCACAGTCTGGCACACAGTGAGGGAGTGTGTGTGCACCTGTGTATGCTCCACCAGACTACAGAGCTATAACTACCTGTGCTATTACTTAATTTATTTGCACAACGTCAGGCATCATGATGCCAAGCAGGAAGTTGAGGCCTGTGGACCCCATGCAGAGGATGTGATGTCATGGTTTGAGCGCTGGCACAAAGCAGCATGAGTTCATGGCTGTTGCTGTCCATCAACCTCAGTGTCCCGGCTGACAAGCAGCTAGATGATATTTAAAAAGCACGGACAGAGCAAGCATTGTTTTAGTCCTAACTGGCAAACATGTTGGGTTTGGAAAATATGAGCTGCTATTTCATTGCTGTAGTTAATTTATAACCACTTCGAAGATTTATTATGTGAGTTTAGCCAATGAAAAATATATGTTCTTCATCGGGAAATGCTTTAGATCCAAAAAGAAAACACATGCACACAAGCAATGAAAAAATGGGCTTTTCAGCAAAGCGAACAGCCGTAACGGTATAAACTCTCCATTCTCAGACAAACAAAGATTTGTCCAAACCAGTTTATATCCTCTCAACAATGCCGTTAGAAGTTTAAACAGTGACTTTGAAGTCATTTACAAAGTCCTGAGAAAAGTCAAAGTCGCAGGGTGTTGTTGAGGTGCCATTGTGACCCTGACACATTTTGCTCGGCTGTCCGCATGTGTTTGAAGACTGTGAGACGGCATGAGGTGGGGGGCGAAAAGGTGGGACGAATGGCAGAAGTGTCACAAGGTGAACACAAGTGCGCACTCATGCATACACGCTTTGTTTGTTTTTTCCATATCGGAACATCCCAGACAGTTCAGTCAGACAGGAGAAATCTGTGTCGAGACAATCCCTCTGCGGTAAGCTTAAATCATGCGCCACGCCGCGCCGCGCCCCCCCCCCCTTCCAGACGCACACACTGAAAATCATACACACACAAACACACAGGGGCCTGTGCAGACAGAAAGATATGAATATTTGAAAAAGGACTGAGGCAAAAAAATGGAAAAGGCCATGGGTCTGGTATCACAAATACATTGTCTGCATCAGTCATGGACCAGTGAGCTGATCCGTGCGTGTGCGTGTGCGCGCGTGTGTGTGCGTGCGTGTGTGTAAACTTTTTTTCTTTATCCTTCTTGCACCCATCTACTGTCTATCACTTATTCTCCCTCTCCTACCCCCTTTTTCTCTCTCTTTTCCTCCCTTACAGTCGCTAATCCTGCATGTGTTGGTGTTGATAACAAACTCAGTGGCGAGGAAAGGCTCGAGGAGATAGAGAGTGCTGGTTTCTCTTCGCCGCTCTAAGCCAAATGACCACATCGGCACGCGCATACACACTTACGTACACAGGCAGTAGTCTGTGCGACAGCACTGGATGACAGTCACAGCACAGTGACACTAGTTGGGCCAATAATGAGACATGATATCCCCCCCTCCAGAGGTCAGAAACCTCTCTATCTGTCTCTGGGTTAAAAGTCTTAGAGCCAAAAGAATTATTCTTCAATTACTCTTGCGAGAGACACACATCATCCTTAGGCTCTTCTCTGCTCATTATATTCATAAATCCCCCAATCTCCTCCATACAGCAGTGAAGAAAATTATTATTACAATTTCAACTCATTTTGCGACCCCCCACAACCCCATTACCTTTCTTCCTCTAAATCCCCTATGCTCTTTCGTCTCCCCTTTATCCTCTCCACCACCCCTGAGACACAATACACACGAGCACGTACACAGTCACACACACACATTTGTACATAGGAAAAGGTACAAATAGAAATGAACTCACACACACACACACTGACACTTCCCCGGTTTGTGCTGGGAGTTATCAGTATGACACAGGGCACTGTGATTATGTACTTCCTGTGCTCCAGTCAGAGGGAGGAGATAAGGGTCCAGCAGACTACAGCAAAGCCAGACACCAATCATCCAATGTGGGGAGGGGCTGGTGGAGTGGAAGGTGTGAAGGTGACAGTGGGTGAAGACCTGCATCTTAACCTTTTGTATTTCAAAACTTCAAAACCGCTTTCCTAACCTAAGGTTGTGGGCATTTTGAAATGAAAATGGGAAAATAAATAATTTTCTTAAATGTTTCTCTTGTTTTTCCTATTTCTTAAGAGGTTGTAGGCTAAATCTGAACTTCAATGCTGCAAGTATATGCTACGACACTAAACCACGGGAATGGATAGAACATATGATTCTGGTTGAGAAATTACATAGCTTCCCTGTCCCTTTCCCAGACTGTTTTATTTGCTCATAAACACACAGAGAGAATGAGGTATTGCCCACGGTCCAAAACCTGTCAAATTTAGTGCGCATTTATTGAAGGTCTCAGCTTTTTAGTCTGGAGAAGAAACAAGGAAAACACTGAAGCGGCACGGCTGAATTAATCTACAAGAGCCAAAATTAAGACCAGAAACATCCAAGATCTGCACATCATAGAGACAACACATCGCTATCAAAGTCTCCAAATATATCTCTTTTCATCTCTGACACATTCTTCAACAGTCTGTTCATTTGTTATGTCGTTGGCCCGCTCTCCCTCTCTCCCGGGGGTGGGAACTTCCACACATACAAAAAAGGCATTTTGAGGCCCACAGTGTCTTAAGGGCAATGATAGGCTGATGTATGAGGAGGGGCATTGTGGGTAGAAATGACAAGCAAAGGGAAGCCATCAGTGGGACATCTAAGGGTCGAGAAATGAAGGCTCTCTGGCACCCAGAGCTGCTCTCAAACACTGACTCTCTGATACAGCCGACCTTGGACTTAATCACTACCAGAAGAAAAGAGCGGCGCTTGACAGGAAGATGGAGGGACGGTGCGAGACTGTGTAGAAAAAAAACACACTAGTATAGAAGATAGAAAAAAAATACACACAGAGATTGAAGCGTAGAGAGACAACAGGTAACAGCACTGTTCAAAGAGAGGGATAATGTCTCTGTCCGTGTCACAGAGGCTGAGAAGCAGAGAGAGAGCACAGAAAATGCAGTATGTCACCCACTTCTGAAACACACATAAATCCCTTTCATCATACACACACACAGATCACACTCATGCTTGCAAAGTGATGCCTTCCACCCTTTTTATAATGGCCAACACCTCCATAAATCTATTGCACTTCCACCTCTGGGGCTGGTCACAGGCTTGACTAAAGAGTAGAGCGCCTGAGACTAAATGAGGAGAATGATTAATATCATACAGGACCACAAAAACACATAGAAAGTCGTCAAATTAGTTGCAAACAAACCACTGAATGCTCTGGGACACCCACAAAGCCTCTACCCCGACACGTTTTGTATCCATTACACAGCCTTGGGATGTGACAACCTCATCAATAAAACTATTATTAATGTCAAGGGCTTAGAGCTGGCTTTGAGCTTCAATCTCAACACCGACCATAAATAACAATGTACAGAGGATCCTCAGCACGCCAACACAGAAGACCACATCAGATGCACGTCTGCTTTAAAATCCTCTGTTTTGTTTTGACATTTAAAGCCGTTTATAATATCTCATTTTCAAGCTGTAAGGAAAGTGTTAGAACGCTTGTTTTCGATTAGCATCCTTTATTCTTTCAGACAGCAGACAATCTTGATTTTCCTTTTTAGTCGCTAACAGGATGATGATTTATCAGAGCACAGAGGAACCACTAAGCTGCCGTAGGACTGAAAGACTGAAAAGCATTAGGAGCATAAATATCACAGCTTTACAGTATACTCTACAGACCATCGGCATCGAACTCAACACCGTGGGTGGCCTATTTCAACCATCAGCTCACTTGATTAAGAAAATACGATTTCAATTGATTTTCTCAAACCCTAATTTGCGAGAAGTCGGTATGAAAAAAGAATATCAATCTGAAATGAGTGTGTCATATAAAATAAGTTAATAAAAGTAATGGATTTTCTTCGCTTTTTTTCTGGTGGTGGCTGAATAGCAAGTTAGGAGGTTGGGAAGATTATCAGCAAGAGAAAGAGCAATCGAGGAAGAAAAGAAGTGGGAGTGAGAGTCTCATAATCTAACAAGAGAGCAGTCCTGAAATCACATGCAGGTCCACGGAGTCATCAGAAATGCAACGATTCCAAACGCCAAAATATGATTTTCAATTGACACTGGATGGGACCAAGTGGGAATGAATGAGAGGATACATCAACTGCTAAACGAGATAATTACTATTAGAGATTATAGAGGGATGGAGAGAGGAAGTAGAGAACCAGAGAGGGACTCCGGGCTGAAATGACAGATACAAAGAGAGCTGTGATTTGACTCTAAATCTGTACAGATCAAATGAATGTGGTCTTTGAAACATTTATGCCTCATCACGATTCAAGTGTTATTATCTTAGAAATTAAGTATCTAAGTGGTTGACTAAATCTGTGTTTGATTAATAATCCTTTTAGGTGGGCAAAGTGTGTGTTCTGTAAATGCTGGTGAGGCAAAACTGACAGGTTTTTGAGACTGATTTTTAAAAAAGTGTAATAAAAATAAGATCAACCTATAATATTTATTTACATAAACTCTTAATTCATCAGTTTCCTAATTGCTCAGCTCCAACGCCTTGCTGCAGGGATGTAGATGTGTATAGCCGGGTGTGTTTGTACACTGTGGCATCACTGGAGGGTGTGGTTACAGCCCACTTCGGTCCACAACCATCAATGATTTTGGAAGTGTCAGGACGAGTGAAACTAAATTGAATTCGACTCGATTTAGTTGAATAATGCACTTCTTGCTCTGTATTTAAAATGCTATGCAATGGTTGCTAAACTTTGTTTGGCATTTCCGTTCTAAAATGTGTTCAGTGGTCGATGGCTCTATAAGGACGTATTCAAATTGGAAGTGTTGTACTGCACCACTCACCTCAATGCTTAAAAATATAATTAAATCAACAACTTAATGACAGCGTCAACAATTACTTTATAGGGATCATGAAAGTGGACTTCACAGCAGAACAGTTATATTGCTTTGCATCAGAGGTGTGGGGTTAAAAAAGCATTTTTGTGTAGTAGTATCATTTTGCAGAGGTTTTTTTGTATGAATACATGTGACATTACTTCTTGTATCAATTTGTATAAGATTGAAAGTGGGGTTCTACATGTATCTCTGGTGTCTGTCCTGTTAAAACCCCCAACCTAAAAATGTTTTGAAAAAAGTACAGAAAAACCTATAAAGTTATTTTTTTGTTTAAACAGCAGAAGCTTTAAAATACAAATATTATCAGCATTATTAACTTCATCGCCTGAACTTCTAAAACTTCACCTTGGTTAATACTGTAATAAATAATAATGAGTGTGTGCTAGACTGCGTGTGGGCGGATGTGTATGCGTCCACCTCCAGGTATGCTAATGCTGTTATGACTGGCTGGCTTCATTACTGTCTGTCTACAACACACTGGCCAAGGTCAGTGGGGGCTGCATAGATGATAGGGGGCCAAAACCATGAGCACAAATTAATCTGCTGTTTAATCTAATAATGCAGCGTGGCATCGGGTGTCTCAGTCCTATTAACACAACTGTAATTGCATTTGAGGAGGAATGGGCACACGTAGCCCACAAGGGTACGTTCAGACTTGCGTGTACCCCCAAGTACATCAAAAACAAATCGAATTGTAATACACAGGCACACATGGATGTGAACAACCCCTGCACACTTATACATAGGTGCACTCTAGATGGATGTTATGTTGGGGAAAGGAAAAACATCTGAAGAAAAGCAGGGTGCTGTATTTCCTGATGGATTAAATTCAAGCAATCACGGTGTGAGTGCATGTGTGTCCATGTTTATATGGCACGGAGCATCTTTAAACCAGGGAGCCCTGCTCATTAGCATGGTAATATCCAAACAGCAGGGTGTAACCAGAACAGCAGCGTATTATTAGGATTCATCTCATTAGGCTTTCATGAGATTTAAAAAGTTAACACGAAATAACTTCAAAACTAAGTCTGAGATAAAAAATACCCAGCGATGTCGTACGTTTACTCTCCAAAAGTCATTTGCCCCCCTGGAGACGATGCATGGCCTGCAGCAACGTAGAGAGCTGGCCCACGGTAACAGGATTAAACAAAAGTCTTGACATTTCTGTTGACATTTACTGATACGAGTAATTACTTCAAAAAAGTGAAATTGTTGACTGAAATTAACCCTCTTTCAACGGAGATAGAGGATCTAAAGTATCTTCATTTTGTATGCAAGTAAAGACATGAGTTGAGTTCTTGTAATAAGTAACAAGTAAGGGTCCAAGGAGCTATATGAGTGAGTGACACTAACCGCAGTGAGATGGATGACTCCCTGAGAGGTCACCGGGCATCCCATGAAGCCAACAAACTGCAGCTCAGGACAATGCTCAGCAACCGCTCGTACAGACCGATCAGTGACCTGACAATAAAAGGGAGAGAAGAGGGAGAGAAAAAGTTTAGCATCACGGGTAAAGAAAATATTAATATGCATAGTTCAAGTAGATGTACGGAAGAGGATTAGGGCCAAATGAAAAGACGTTTTGTTTTTGTTCTGGGAAAAAAAATCATAATTCTGAGATTAAAGTCATTTTTTTTTTCACATTCCCAATACATTTTATTCATGTGGCAACTACATTTCACAAGTTTTTTCTTCTAAAATACCGCGTCAAATGCATATTACTGTTTGAAAATGTGTCATTAATTCACATTTCCAGCATCAATATATGACATTTATGTTGAAAATAAATTGCTTTTTCTACCTTAGCAGGAAAGTTTAGAGAGAAGAAAGCTGAACTTGACAGTAATTTGCATGATATATATTTGACGGACAGAAGAAAAAAGGGGGATCACAAGAGAAGAGGAGAAGGAGGAGGATAACGGACAAAACAACCAAAAGAGCTCGTCTGCCAAGCAGCGTGGGCGTCAACCTATGATGGATGGACCGTTCTCTATCCTTCACCCAGCCGTCTACTAACAGCTCATAATGGATCAGAGATCAATAGGGAACATTTCCACCAGCTTTCACTGTAGTCATCAATATGGGTATTGATGACTCCCTCATCACACTCAGCACTGCAACAATTTGTGGGAGATTGTTAGTCCTCTCTGAAACCTTCCTCAGTGTTTCCTCAAACTCTTCAATCGTCAAAAAGACTTTGTAAGATAAGAGGAAGGAGACAAAAGAGATACAAATGCTAAAGGCTTTGATTAACCGGGAAACAAAGAAAAACAATCATCAAATAACATTTAGAGGCATCCCTGGTTAAAAGATGGAATTATTGGAACACTTTTCAAGAACTAATACCCAATGGTTTAATTAAAAACACTTCTACATGTAATATACAAATACTTAAGAATCCTAAAAAGTAAATGAAGATTCACAGTGGGTGGAGCTTGTAAGCTGGTATAATGAACGCCAAAACCAAAACGTAGTTTCATTTGAAAGTCATCCTGCAATTCCAGAATAAAAAAAAAAATGGTCAATGGTTAAAAAACTCAAGTTTACAAAACTAAGATTACAGGAACAACACTGTATCATCTATCATATATGTATGACTGATATAATATTCCAGATATTTATAGCTGAAAAGTGCACCAATGTTACAATGCGCTATGCAGTTTAGCCATTCCCTTTGTGAGCTTTATATTTGGGTTGGAGTATTTGTGTGTTTGTATTGAAAGTGAAAGGTCCCTGCTGCTTCTGTTCAGCCACGGCCTGGCGTTCTCACAGGTCTGTTTGAAGCCCTACCTATTACAATGACACTACTATTTGTAAGCCGTGGTCCTAATTGAGCACTATACAGTTCTTATCTATTTCTCCCTGTCTCACTGCCTTCCTCCCCCCTTCTGTTGTGCCTTAAAGGTTGCTGAGTCAAAGCAGAGGAAGATGGAAAACCCAGAGAGACAGCGAGGGAAAAAGTCACAAAAAGAAAGAACAAGGTCTCCATTTATCTCTCACCAAGTCCCATACAGTATGGCTTATCTGGGTAAAACACCTCCTATAACTCTTGTGAAGTTCAAAGGTTGGTTTCTCACCTTACCAGAAAGAAGCCAAAGTGCTTGTAAATTGCAAAATGGTTCATAAAGTAATGACTATAAAGGATTTCCTTTCACAGGTGAGGCAGTGGAAATGTGTTTCGAGCAGAAATGAGAATTGAGGAGGAGCTGCAGGCATAGAGCCATCTAAGGTAAGACATTTTGTCTAAACATGTTACTATTTTCAGTATTTCACTTCAGTACAGATGTAAATATTTTAACTATGAATAATGAGGTAAACATTGTCATCCGACATTCATGGTCCCAAGAGGATTTGTCTTATTGTCCTGACTTTTTATTTACGCACCTTTAAACGATTTTGTATTACTTTTGTTACCCCCCTATTGAACAGGATCATACCTCTTTCCAGTGTCTGTATGTTGAGCCATTTAGAAAAAGCCTGCTCCAAATGTAAAAAAAAAACGTATCAAAAAGAACAGTTGACCCTGGAAAGCTGTGAGCACAAGTTGTAGTCTCAGTGTACTTGCTAGTTTTGAACAGAACAGTTTTTTAGAGCAATCAATAACTGGATGCACCTTAATATTCTTAGCCTCAGGTTTGGACCCACACAGCTCCCTGCAGTCAGAAAAGATTAAGTGAAGGTGAGTCAGCGCTCCCACTCGGAGACACTGATGCATATGGAACCTGATCTGCTGGGCCATGTGGAGAGAGGCGGAGGAGTAGAGCAGAGTTGTCTTTTTGAGTATCAAACTTAAAGAAAAGCCTCCAGAAGGACCAGTCTGAGCAGAGCAGCTGGCAGGTGAAGTGAGCTGGCCAGAGCTCCCACCAACATGGCCTCTGCCAAAAAAGCATCAAGGAAAACATTTTCAGGGTTGACTACCAGCAGTATCAAAAAGCCACACACCGCCATGATCCTTGAATCAGAACCGTCTGCAAGAGAAGCAAACCAATCACAGCAGAGGCCACCTCTGAACTGCCTGTATTACTGGTGTTTGTGGTGTAAAAGTGTGCGCTTACAGTTGTGTGAGAGTGAGTGTCTGTTTATGAGTACATTTGAGTGTGAGAAGCATAACACACAAAAAGAAAGACAGCAGGTTACACATCTACTGTAACTTTGAGCAGGTGAGAGGGGAGACAGAGAAACACATGTCACTAGATAGAGCAGAACAGACCAGGAGGGCATGTACCGTATCAGATTGTGTGTGCGTGTGCGTGTGCGTGTGTGCGTAACACCATATAGGTTTGAAACTAGATTTGTCTCCAACCCACAAAAACAAAAACTCCTCCCAAATTTCTCCTTGCTTCCCCCTCAACCTTTCATGGACTTTGATTTAAAAACATGAAAAGAGCCATGGCAGGGCTTTTGGAGAAGAAGTGGCTAGCCAAGAGAGGCCTTAAAGCCTTTTAGAAGGGATCTAGTTTAATGGTTTCTGGGTGAAGGAGGTAAGGAAAGCAGGCAAAAAGTGGGCTGGAATGGTGGAAACATTGCAGTGATAAAGATAGCCTTCATGTGTACGTGTCTTAAAGAGCTGGAAGGTAATTGTTCAGAGTGCTGGGGTAGCAAAAAGAAGTAATGCTGTATGTGAGTGTGTGGTTTTTGTCTGGCACTCAGTTCTTACAAAACGCTGGGGCAGCACCCAGGGGCCACTTCTCATCCAATAAGGGCATTTAAGCCCGTCAATATTGTCTATCATACGACTCGTTTGACTACATCAAATGCACAGGGAAAAGAGATGTAAACAGAGAAAGACCAAAGCAGATTGCCTTTAATCCCGTTCATCCTTTGTTCAATAGTTTGTTCTCCCCTTCAACCTAGCCTCGTTTAAAACTGGACAATTCTCACCAACAAAAACAACCGAGCAGGGTACAATGGCTTAACACCATCAACACACAACTACTTTACAATGAAGATAGCATGGACACCATCATTATGAAGTTCTCAGACCAGGCACAAGCGTGTAAAATGATCTGATACAAGAGGGGTTGCTAATGAATGGATATTCGTGAGACAAGTGGAACTAATAGGGATGGTTGTTGGACAACTGGGAGGGCCATGGCATTTAGAAGAAACCAATTATCGAGCCACTTGGGCCAGCCGTCCAGTTTAGTCTAAGCAGATACCAAGGATAGCACGGAGCACGACTCATGACATTTCCCTGTGTTTGATTTTTTATATTTGCTGTTGTAATTTATTGTCTTCTGTTTTGCGATTGTAGTAATGTGTTATTTATTATTTGCATGTACAGCACTTTGGCTCGACCAAAAATCGTTTTTAAAATGTGCTATATAAATAAAACCTGATTATATTTGATTTGATATACAGTATAAGGCCTCATGAAACAACATAGTCTTTGCTTTTTGCTTAGCTAAGGTAAGGGTAGGGTAGGATTACAAAGTCACCTTAGGTTGAGCCTAATGTTATGTTCAAACCAAAACATTTAAATGAAGAAACCTTAGAAAAAGAAGACAATAAAAGGATTGCATTGGTCCTTTTACCAATTTGAAACAAAAAAACATACACTGCTATTTTACAGTGACAAAGATGTTTGAACTCAGGCTACTGAATATAATCATGTCTTCATTTGAGTTGTTGGTTACAGAATGATATTACAGATTTCCAATATTACCCATAAACAAGGTCTCAAACTGCAGGCCTGCGAGGTACAAATTGAAGTGGGACGATTTTCATCAAAGTTCTGTTCTTTCCAAGGTAATCATTTTCTCCATAAATACCCTCTTAGGGGTGATATTGCAGTGGGTTCATCACAACCTTGGAATACACACACGCATAAACTTAGGTGCCCACTCATGAAGTCATGCACACACACACACAGACACACACCAAACTCTTTTTTTAAAGAGCTCAGATGAGCTGTATTGACGCTAAGGACTGGTGATCTGGCAAAAATCTAAATGAATACTTATCATCCTCTGTAATATCCGATGCCTGGAGACAAAAGCAACATGGAAAGTCATAAAGTTTTACTACAGCGAGGGAGAGTCTCTTTACTGTGCTGTCTCTGTACTGATGAGCAGGCACTGTGCACTAAGTGCAAGGCGGTTGTTGCTTGGAGCTACGTGTGTGTATTCATCAGCAAAGCATCGCAGAATACAAGTACTAAAGCTTTAGCATTCACATTTAAATCTGCAGGAAAACAATGCTGTGATATGAGCACACATACAGACACATTCACAAAGACATAGAGAGATACAGATGCGGCAGACACATGGGCCGAGTACAAAGTTGAGTCTACACAGATGTGAGGTCCTTGTTCGCCAGCTATCCAGAGAGATGTTTTCCTTGGCTAAAACAGAGGGACTTGTCATATTTATGAGAGGGGTTGAGACAGGAAAACAGGATGGATCACAGTGAGAGACAGGGGAGAAGGGCAGGGGGGAGAGGAAGAAGAGAGGAGGGGGGATGAGAGATTTGCAATATTTTCATGTTAACATAATGTACCTTCTAGTCTTCGGTGTATTGCTTTGGCAAGCTCGGCTGCCTGTTTCATGCATGTAAACGCTCTCTGAATATAGATGTGACAAACAGGAGGTGAAAAAGATGGAGAGGTGGTATGACAGGCCAAACAAGCCATAGGTGTGTATGTGTGTGTGGGGGTTGTGGGTGTGTGTGCAGGGGAGTATACGTGTAGATGAGAGCGATCTGATCTTATTAGAGGCCTGACGGGATGAGGAGCTTTGATGAGAGCTCTGAATCACCACCATCTAATCAATCAGTCTAATTAACCAAGCTTTATAAACACTATGCCGAGCTGAGAAAGAATCCGCCGACACATAGATTAATAATGATTACTGAATACACTGCAACACATTCTATTAACAATCCATCTTCATGCCTATCCAGCGGCTTTGCATAAGAAGTCGCTTCATTGCCAGTTTGCAGAAAATCCTCCGAAAAATATCATAGGTTAGTCCTCAAAGTAAATTAAATACTATTCCCAATAATTCATTTTGATTTTTATGATTGGACTTCTAAAAGTGACACAGCGTATTAGCATTATAAGATAATTGGCCTATATTCATGACCGCATTTCTTTTTAATAATCTAATTAAATGAACAGGCATGGCCGGTATTATAAAAACCAGACAGTTTAATGGTGAACTTTATAAAACAGTTGGAAGTCATTTTTGTTTGCACTCACATTTAAGTAGAAACAGGATAGGTTGCTCTTTGACGCCCACCCATGTCTTCACAGAAGTGTGTGTGTCATATGTGTGTACATGTGTAGCGTCAAGTCATCACATAAAGCAGACCTTTAACCACCAGCGGGGTTCTGCGTGTGTGTGTGGTGTTACGGTGACCTGCTGCTGGGCAACACCAGGCAACAACTGTCAGCGAGGACAGAACCATCTCCCTTACACTCCACTACTTGTGATGCCACGCTGGGAAGTGGGTATTTTGTTTTGTAAACTAAGAGCCTGTGACACTCTCTCAGTCTCACTGGGTTTTTTTTCAATCCCACAGTTGTTTTGCCTCTCTTAACCTTCGTCCAGCTCATTATTTTCTGCTGTAAATTGCAGGAAAAAGCAAAGCATGGTCAGAAGGCCAATGTGTAACACAAAGCACGCAAAAGGCTCTCACACCATTTAAATAGAAAAACTGAAAACTGAGGGCAAGTCAGATGCTAAACAAATGAGTCGTACGTAGTTAGTGACAAACCACATTTAAGAAGGATCTGTTATTTATGATGAATGTAGATTCTAAGCAAGGCTGCAAATAATTGTTCTTTTCATTATTGATGAATCTGCAAATTATTTCCATGATCAACGGATAAAAGTCTTTTTCTGTGAAATGCCAGAAAACTGTGAAAGAAAATGCCCAGAGATGGATTTAAATGTGTGGTTTTATTTCAACTATAGTCCAAATCCAGATCTATCATGTGTATCAGTAAAACATCTTTACATATAAGAACCTGGATCAAAACAAATGTTTGCTATTTTTGATTTACAAAACAGGCTTAAACCTTTAAAAATGTAATCAAGTTATATGAGCTAGAGCTACGATGAAGAGGAGTATGGCCTTCCACTTTCCCCACATAACACATACCCAGGGATTCTTTCCATCTCTCCACTGTATACTGACCATAAAAAAGGCCATAAAATGGTCTGACAAACACACTGTATATTTTTCAAAAATCGAAAACTGTCTCTGAAAGATGACTGTTTGGAAAATGAAAACTCCCAGGATCAATAGATCCACTTTCCTCCAGCTGTGGCCATCTCAGACACACTTGGGAAAGAAATCCATGAAAAACTTGCCCTATCCTTTTC
The DNA here is from genome assembly GCF_000735185.1 of Notothenia coriiceps. NCBI lineage: Eukaryota > Metazoa > Chordata > Actinopteri > Perciformes > Nototheniidae > Notothenia > Notothenia coriiceps. The sequence continues at coordinate 23,521,115 of NW_011369947.1, read as the reverse complement.
ACATATCTCGAGAAAAAATTAACTGCTGCCTGCCTAGCAGGAGCTACTTCATTGCCTGAACAAAGGCAGCATTGCATGCGTTTTTAACGGAAATCAATTAATGTGCTATCTCCACATATTCACAGTACACACTTCTCTCTCTCACACACACTTGTCAAGCAATCTTGTCTCGTTGTCATCAGCCTTGATGATGCCAGGGAGGACTGAAGTCTGCATGGGTGATCGCCAAAGTGATTGATCGCCTCACTCGTCTGTACGCTCCACTCTCAACTGAAAATTACCTGTCATTTATTCAGTGGCTTAAGCCCTCGGTTCCCTCAGGAGTTTCACACACTGTCTTATCTCGATGTGGCTGTGTTCATGTGTAATTGCAGAGACAAGTATGTGGGCAGGGGGTGAGTGTTGGCTTCCAGAGACCTCTTCATAGCACTAACCATGAGATGAAGAAGAGCTTTTGTTATCTGCCTTTTTCCCTAAGGATCAATAATGCTTTGTTGCGTGTCAGACCGAAATCAGAAGCTGCTACTGCGGAGGAAGCCTAAAAGACATACTTTAGTCCATTAAATGCAAAGTCATTAAACCACATTGTGAAAATCTTCCATCAGTTCTCTTGAGGCTTCAAATCCTAGTGTGTCTTTGTTCCCAAGCGACATATCAATACATCTTTGAAGCATGTCAAACAAAATCAAACACTACTTCAGAGGAAGCAGAAATGTCAAATCTCATCCTTTAAATGCAAAGCGGGAACTGTTATTATGCCACATTGTTGAAGTCCTCTAACACCTCTCTTGAGTTTAAATCCCAGAATGTGAACATTTTCAGTCAAGGGCTCATCCTCAATGTCAACTTACCATATTAGTTCTATGGCTCTGTGCTTTCATGATATGCAAGGCCTCAGGCCATAGAGCAATACAAATGCAGGCTAGTTTTTTTGCTTTGATGGTTCCTGTTTTGACAAACCCTCTCTAAAGCGGAAGGGTCCAGCAGCATGTACAGCACAGTGCGAGTATGGCCTTCAAAAGAAGTACAAACTGGTTGTGTTCGATAACCATTTTACAAAAAAACCACAAAAGACACTGTCATAACAGACACAAACAACTCCCTCTTCTTTGTACACTCTACAGGATTCCAAATGCCTTATTGGAAATGCTGCTTCTAAACCTTTTCACTCTGCCTAAAGCAAGCCATCAATTAACCAGCTTGCCCTTCAGCTTTTGTTTCTAAACAACACGACACAAGTCTACACTCATCAACTTTTAAAAGCTGTCACTGACATTTAAAGACGTTGAACCAATTACAATGGACATGGCATTAGTACATAAGATTATGCTTGTCTAATGTCTCTTATGGAAATGTAATCAATAATTAGTTTCATTGTTGACCTTACCTTTATCTCAGCAAACTTCACTGACCAAAATATTACATAACTTATGGTGACCATGGTTGAGACTGATAAGAAAACTTGAAAAGGTATTTAGAATGTAAATGTCATAGTATGTTTAATAATAATACTCCTGCTGGCATACCCAAGTTTCCCAAGGCAGAAGTGGAAACCACTAAAAAAGACTTTGGTCTGCACAACACTTAACCTTTAAACCCTTCACTGTTCCCATGGTAACTGCGCAGAACAATCTATCAAGTTGGGCCTGAAATTGACTTTTAACACTTTAAGCTTTACTTAAAGATCAGTTTTATGTCTGATGCTAATGATGAAAAATAGGAACTTAAAGAGGCCTATTTGACCATGGACCTGGAACAGAGCGAGTGGCGTAGTGACGTTCCCATCAATGCCCGGCGTTACCGCTATGGCCCATATTGGATTGTTCTGCTCAGCAGTGTATGCAGGGAACCGCTGCCTCTTCTTATCGACACAGTGCTGAAGGTATGGAGCGGGAGCTGGCAACAGCTGAGAGAATCAACAAGACAGCAAACAAACAACAGCTTCAATGCTCTCTCAGGGAAAACATCGGTTTTCAGAACCTTTGAGTTTCTCTCAGATGACATTGATCTTGTGGGTGGATCTTTGATGTTAATCCTTGCTAAATACGCTATTCAGCAAATATGAGAAAGCCTCAAGTGGTGTGTGTGAATGTCAGAAAGAATTTGTAAATAGAAAAATATGCAACTTTGCAAAGAATATGAATCGCAAGCCCAGAGCCCTTGTGGATTACATTTGTAATCTCATATCTTAATCTTAAATCTCAACATGGCCTTGCTGTGGGGTTTTCCCCGACAACTGCTTAATCAAGACATAATTTGTGTGGATAACCTTGGGTGCTTCCTGTTAATCACATTATACAAAGATACAAAATTGATGTGCACTAGAGAATTACCAAGAAACTACTGGTCAAAAAACGTTATATCACATAAATGACCACATACTTTAGGTTGTTAGGTATCACCGTTAGTATCCATTTAAATAACTATAAATCCTAACAGCCTCTTTATTTTCTTTCTTTGTTTTTTTATTTTTTTATGTTCCACCTCTTCTCTCCTGTCTAGCCACCTTTCTTTTCACTTCTCAACAGTAAATTGTTGAAATCCAGTTTGCAAGAAATCAAGTTGAGCACAAGTTACTCTTGATAATTTATAAAGATTAAGAACCCCTGGTTCTAATTTAGAAGAGTCTTTCTCTTGCCAAGTTGCTGCTGTTAACTCCCTATAGAAAATGTTCTCAACGAGTACAGTTGAAGCACTGTAAACTGTACAGTCATTGTGAGTAAAGGCTCCATCACTTGTCTTCTGACAGAATGTAAACAAACTTTGAGCTGACAATATGTGTAGGAGTGGGCCCTTTATTGATTCCAGACATCCGTCTCTCAGCACCCGTTTTAAGTGCTATAACAAAACATAGCAAAGGGTTGAGCACCATCATTAGTTTGAAACTCTTGCATTTTCTTCCCCACTGTTTGGGTGAGCCATCGGCTTATCTTCTCTTAATGTTAAAAAAAGTTGACTTCTTACAATATCCACACCTCACTACACTAAACTGCTCCCTTGTCACACTTTATACAAGCCATGCCCTCCAAAACAAAAGACAGGTGCCACTTTCTTTCCTTAGTTTCAGACACAAAGGAAAGCTTCCAGACAAACAGAATGATCAGAGAGAGATCAGGCAGACGCAGACGGATGGAGCAGAGACAGGAGGGAAGTGAAAGAAACATGTTTCCTGAACGCAGGGGACCTACTGGATGGGGGAGCATACAAGTATGTCTGGTGTGAACAGAAATTGCGAGTCCTTTAATTTTTTATTTGAAGTTTCGCCTTGTCATTGGTCTTTATGATTAGTTCCATTCAATGATTTGAATAGTGACTAATTGACCGATTGCAACTGATGTTGTTTAATTATCCAGTGGGAGCAATATTAAAGGGGACCTATTGTGCGAAATCCACTTTGTCATGTCTTTTATATATAAACATGTTTCCCCTCTGTGTAAAAAGATTCTGAAAGTGTCAGGAAAAAAGATTCTCTCTCTTTTTGTCCTGATCCATTGATATAACAACCTGTCCGAAAATGAGCTGATCAGATTTTGGGCACTTCATGATGTCATAACGATTGTTTTGGCTTGTGTAACCATTAGCCAATCACCAACCAAGATAACACCACACACACACACACACACACACACACACACACACACACACACACACACACACACACACACACACACACACACACACACACACACACACACTTTGTATTGTATTATATGAGAGAGGTTCCAGGTTGAATTGAGGCGAATATTTGTAATGTTCAGAGGTTTTTATGTTTAATATTCATGAGAATATTTGTCATTGTTCAAATGATAACAAACATTTGCATAAAGCATATTTGTCCACTCATATGTTGATAAGAGTATAAAAAACTTGAAAAATATCCCTCTAAGGAACATTTAGAACAGATACAAAATGTGTGATTAATTTGCGATTAATCGCGATTAACTATGGAAAATCATGCGATTAATCGCGATTAAATATTTTAATCGACTGACAGCCCTAATTATTATACAATATGACACCAAATAAGTGGCCATAAAAAAAACATTGAATTTATTGTGGGGAAAAAACAATACTTTGCCAATTCTGCAGTCTGATCGTAGACGTTTATAGAGACGTCCAGCTGGTCATTACTGACTTTAAATAGATGATGACTATTGGGGAAAACAAGAGGTCAAGTGGTGATTATAAAACTAACTTCAGACAGCCAAGATGTTGAATGGCTAAAGGAATCAGCAAGAGAAATAGGGATGAGGAGGTGCCATATGCTAACACCAAATTAGTATATAAAAAAAGGTTGGGACAGCAGTGACAGTAAATGTTTTCCTACTTGAAGCTGCATGGCCTAGCCCCCCCTTTATTCTCTACATAATAAGCTGTAGATGAGTGAACCATTATCTTTGCCATGACTGTTTAACTTGACAATTAATGCCCAGATTTTAAACGGGGACCCGACCATTAAAATGGCTGATAGCTATAGAAGTCCACTGTGTGCTGGTGCATGTATGTGTGAAGCAGACTGATGGTAACTGACAGTGAGAGAGAAGGGGACAGAAAGAGAGACAGAGAGACAGAGAGACATCAGAGGTAGGCTAATTAGTTCAACACTATCACAGATGGCTAAGGGGGTCACTGTTAAACCTTTACGCACTTCCATATTACCCACGTCAATGGTAATTCTACAGGAGCTAGGTCATACACAGCATGGCTTGCATAATGAATGTGCCTTATAACAAGGCCTGGGGTGTTGGCAAACCTGAGCCTTACCAGTGGAAAAATTTAAAATTGACCTTTTACGTTGCTTTCCAACTCACAATGCTCAATCTTCAGGTCCAGAGGCTTTCTGCAAAGGTTGTTAGAGAGCCATTGTTCCCCTGGGTGCCATGGGGTGCAACGAGAGAGAAGGATAGATTGAAAGCACAAGAGAGCGTAAGGGAACGGAATTAAAATAGAAGAAGACAAATTGAGAAAGAAAGCTACAAGAGTGACCGGGACAGAAAAGCAGGAGTGTAGCCATAGATAGAAGCACATCACGTGGAATTAATGTGTTAAAGTGTTTCTTGCCATTTCTATAGAAACAAACACTTGTGCTGACAGCAAGATAGAGATTAGCCCTATCTCCACGTATGAGTGCATTTGCAGGTAGATGTATGCTATTTGAGTTGAAGAGCTGTAATTGCAATACAGAACTTATAAAGTAGAGGTTAATTATTATCACTCAGAAGTATGAGCAATACTCACACACGCTCCAACACACATATCCAGTGAGTGTCATTACTAAATCGTTATTGACAGCTAAGCGTTCGGGCTGAGAACCCTTCTGCTCGGCACCTATGTTTTTTGTAGCCGGCATTGAAATACCAGTGCGGTTCCACAAGGGTGTTTTTTGTAAATCCAAGAAAAAAAGTCAAGAAATCTCAATGGGGAAGCACTTTGCTTTAAAACACTCACTGGCTGTGTGTTGGGACAGTAGCAATGAAAAAAAAATGAAAAAATGTGAATGTTGTTAGCCTCAGTGGTTGTTGTTTGTGGTGAAAGCAGTCTTTTAAAGGAAGTATAACTATAGGTCTGTATCCTAAACATAAAGTTACTGCAATCAGCATGCTAGACTGGCCCTGCCCCGTCCAAAGCTCACATAATAACATGGTGCATCTAGGTTGAGGCATTTCTAATATATTAGGTGTACCAATATTTTATCTCCCTATCAAGACAGCTGGGCATTTACCAAGACTGAGTCCCTACCGCACCCAAGTTCAAATCCGACCTGCAGTCTCCTGCTTAACATTATTTTACCCTTTCCAATATATCTGTCCTATCTCTTTAATAAAGGCAAAAGGCCAACAATTAAATCCTTAAAAAGTCAAACAAAAGATTTATTTTTCCAAAATGCTCAATAATAGATATAGTCAATTAAAATTATCAAATTCACCAATGGTGGTTGCCTTCAATAGCAAATGTCTCCAGGGTTGGATTTTGTTTTTGATTCCAACACAGTTGCTAAGCATCTGCAAGGATGTCAGGTTGCCAATGTTAAATTAATGGGATATTTTGAAAAGGCTGAGATCAGTCTCCAACTAAATATGTGTTGTTCGGACTGCATCTGAGAAAATCTCCCAGACAAAATCCTCTGAGAAGTGAAGGCACGATTGCCTAGTGAAATGCTGAAATGGACAACATTTGTTTGAAACAGGTATGTAATCATTATGTTGTTCCTCAGCCTTATAATTCACTATATCATTGTGAATGTAGCTTGGAAGACAGTCTTTGATTAGAGGTGTCTAAATGAATATATGTTAAAGTTATTGATTATTTAATCAATTAATTCACAGTTGAAGAAACAAAGTTTAAACAGCACATACTTTTCCTATATTTCCTTTCTAATGGTTTCTAAAGTGTTATCAATACTGGCAATTGCTGTTACACTAAGTGATTTTACACCCTATTAAAAGTGAATACATTTTGAAGTGTTTTTTTTTTCTTGTTTGGGATCCCAAAAAAAGAGTGGTAGTAAAAATGGTGGGGAAAACAGAAAAGAAAATAACAGTAAAGCAAAAGGGCATCTCTGCCAAGGGCAAAAAACATAACCTGCCAGGGGTAAATACATCCTCTTTTTCCAGAGTAACCACAGCACAGGCTAGAGCAAAAAGGAATAAATCATACTCAGAGGCCGCATCGTGTTGAAAAAACAACAGTCCAGCGCTCTAATTCAGCATTTAGCCCATGTGTCTTTGTGAGTGAGAAGTATCAGACACAACGTTGGGTTACTTAACATAACCTCAGTTCTTTGATAACAGAGTGAGGTGTTTCACTGAGGGGATCGCCTCAGCGTGAAGCAACTAAGGAATCTCTAACGACACACCGTGTATCAGTGACAGATAGGTCAATCTGTGGCAGGGCAGTTCCCATGGTGCAACACTGAGCGAAGTTAGAAAAAGAACCCCTATTGCAGCTTGAGTACCAGGCGCCTTCTGCTTAGAGACTGCTAATGATAAAAGAAAGCAAAGGGAAGGATAAAAGAGTGGCACAGTTATAGGCGGCATTAGAGGGATGCATAAAAACATGACATTATGGGACGGCCCGCTGCAGAGTCAGCTCAGCGGGGGGTTGACACGGAGATGTGCTTTCTTAGGCAATCTTTGTGATATAAAAAGAAGCAAAGGAGGTGCTGAGAGTCCTTGGTGCTTCAGCAGCACTTTCAAAGACCTAAAGTATCACACAGTAGGGCTGCTCAATTAATCATATTTTAATCGCGATTACGATTATGGCTTGCAACGATTGTGAGAACAACGTAATCGAAATAAAACGATTATTTTTTTATTATTATTTTTATACTATTTTTTTTTTTTTGGTTTTTCAGTTGAATTATACTTAAAGTTCAGGGTAAAAACATAAACATACTTAAAATCATACTGTTCACATTTTTTTTCTCCAGTAAATGGATGTTTTCAAAGTGAATGAATAATCGCAATTACAATTATTGACCCAAATAATCGAGATTAAGATTTTTGCCATAATCGAGCAGCCCTATCACACAGAAACGTGTTGTATCACATTAAACAACACTCACACACACTATTTCACCCATTGAAGTTATCAGGGATTTATGTAAGATACATTAAAAGCATATGTTAATGTTCTAAGTATATCAATCTAGTGACATTGGTGCCTCAATATTAGTTTTTAATCAATTGGTTGATATTGATAATTAATTTACCAAGAAATGATTATCTCTGAAATGTGTAAATTCACTGGCTTTAATTGAAATATTTACATTTTGGACTGCTGCATACACAAAAGAGACATCTGAAGATATCCCCTTGGATACTGGATAACTGCAATTAGCAAGTTTTACTATTTTCTCACATTATAAAGAGATTATTACATTTGACACATTTATTTGATGATTAGTTCCAAGATCAGTCTTGTGAGTAAGATTTGCTTGTATTTATTGACTTTTATTAGGGCTAACTGAATAGTGTTGGGTACTCTTCGGACTGAATAAGCAATTGAGGAACATCACCTCAGGCTCTAGGAACCTAATGTTTTTTGAGATCATATTTACAAAGATGTTGCAGACCAAACAATGAACACAAATAATAATCATCAGACGAATCGTTTTTTTTTTTTAAATACCTATTTGCAGTTATGATACAAGAAATGCATCACTGCAGCAGACCAATGTAAATTCTAACTGTGCTGATTCATTAACTATCAAAAATAACAACCACTTCCAGGCAAAACTGAAGACAGGAGGGGAGCAAGGGGGAGAAAATAAAACAGAATGAGAGAGAGACCGAGAAAGATACTAAAAGAGAATGAAGCATTCAAGGCCAGAAAGTAGAGAATAGCAAGAGACCAGAGATGGGAAGCTGCAAATGTATTATTAACAAGCATTCCCTGTTGATGTGGTATCATCATGTTCACAAAAACGCATGCACGCCATACTCACACGCACGCACGCACACGCACACACACACACACACACACACACACACACACACACACACACACAGTAAGTAATTACGTACACACACACACACACACACACACACACACACACACACACACACACACAGAGGCACACACACACATCAGAGAGGCAGTGTTTGAGGCTCTGCAGACTTGGATTAGCAGCATGTTATGATTAATGCAGTGGGGTTAAGACTTTGATACCCCCCGCCACTCGGCGGCCCGTTTTGCTGTGAACATCCTCAAACAGTCCACACCAGTAGAAGCACAGAAAAACATACTGTATAAATGTAAACACATAAAAAGGAACATAAAGACCAGTCTTGTCTTTTACACCAAGCTTAATGCTGCAGTTAGCACCCACTGAAGAAAGGTTGGGAAACATCAAACGCTCACACATGTGGTCTGCTTCTCCGGGCCGTCTCCCTCATCAACTGTTTTTTTTTCTGAGGTAATCCCTTTGTGAGCCAGGGAGCATGCTGGATATTGCCCCCAGGAAAGACAGGCATCCAGCAACAGAACAAATAGATGGGAGACCCCAGTGATGGGCTGGTGGACAGCTGGGGTCAGCTTCCTCCAGTGGTCACTGATTCACAATCCCATACCTGTCCAAAACCATTAAAGCCATCACAGAACTGCAACATCCAGAGGCAGTGGGCTGGAGATGGAAACTCTGACAGCAGCTTCACTCAGTGGCGGGTTTCACTTTGATAAGCATTTTATATAAATATTACTAATGTTTGTTTCTCAAACTATGAATCAAACGGCTATGAAACATTCAATATATTTTACAGGCACTAATCGACTTAAAACTGTTTTATTTATTGTGGTGGAACAGGTATTCGTATGGCAGTTAGATATTGATATGAGTTATGCTATATACAAGCTGATATTATTTTATTTATTTGCTCTATATGAACATTACATTTGAAAAATAAATGTTTGATAAGGAGATCAGAAATATATATATTTTTTAAATTGTGACCAATATCTCCTCGCAGCAGGACATTCTACAGATGAACAATAAACGTCACCACTATAATGTCCTGCCTGCATTACATGTCGGGATTGTGTATATTATAAGAAAAACTGCTGTTGGCTTTCCTTTATTGGAACTGATGATTTAGTGCATTCCAAGGGCAATAAAGATTCTCTTTTATACTGTTTTCTTTGTCGTTTAAAATTGTTGCGTATTAAAATCAGTATCTTTAAATCACGTCCATGCTAGTTACATCGACAATAGTTTTGAAAGTTAGCTCTTTCTATAAAGCAAAACCACAGAGACACGAGACCTTCTGATATTTCTTTCTGTAAACCTCTCAGGCATTCATCACACGGTCCTGCTCTCAAAGCAAGATTTATGAAAATGTAGCAAAACATTTTCCATATATTTTGCATATTATATTGCATAATGTTGATTTGCATAGGGTAAAAAGGAACAGAAGAGAAAAGGATGAAAAGGAAGAAAGCGGAGATGAGGCAACATGCTTTCTAAGTGGTGTTTCCCCTTGGTCCCCTTAAGGAAATGAAACGTTGTTTTCTGGTCTTTCACCCTGAGGGAAACATGGGAGCAGAATCAAGCATGAAGCTGATACAGATGTTTATATTCAGTCTGCCACTAATGCACCCAGTGAGACAGACGTTTGGCAGTGTCCTGAGGAGTGTTGCTGCAACAACAAGGGATAAAATCTTTGACCCAAAACGTCAAACTATACCGAGTCTAATTCTATCCCAGCACTAATGAGAGTAATGTCAGGAAGGATTAACTGTGCTTTTTTTCTCTTAAATAGTTGCTTCAGGGAAAAAGACAACTTTAATCATAGAACAATCTCTTTTCAGCAACAGTATCTCAGGCAAAACCCTCAAACTCAAATGGAGTGTACAAACCACCTGCTGTTTCTTTTTTTTCTATCAATTTACATTAAACTGCCATCCTCCCAGCCTTGCTTAAAAAACAGATGCTATATTTGTCCTACAACCTTAATTTCACACCCTGTTTCCTCCTTATTAGGGGCCCTTCTGGGGCTCCTAACCTCCTAATCACCATGGTAACAGGACACAGTGACACAGACTCGGTCCCTCACCAGGTGTTGGGCTGATCAGAGGAATTTAAAAAAGCAGGGAAATGAGAGCAGAGTGAGGAGAAATATATGAATTATCAATGTGTCATGAGCAAATGGAAAATTATTATTTCATGGTGATTGTCTGATGTCTGATTCTGAATTGTAATAATAAATTATTAATTCTCTAAATGGGATGAATATTTGATGAATGAAACAGAAACCGTGGTTGAGGTGATTTGAGGGAGGGAATATGGAGGTCACAGGTCATTCAAAGTGGGATCAAGGACGAAGCATCTGTATGCATATGAATCCACACGATAACACATTATTTAGAAATACTAAAACAATACCTGTGGACTTCTTTTTCCACATTTGAATTGATTTTTGTATGAATTAGTATAAGTCTATACATGTAAGGGTTATTTTCTGTGTGAATGGACAAATGTCACTATAAATCCTTATGTATTTGTTTTGCTTAATGTTTAATTTATGTAATGTATTTATTTATGTATTTAATGTATTCAATGTATTGTATATATTGTATATATTGTATATATTGTATTTTATTTATTTTATTTATTTATCTTTTTTTATTTTTTATTTTTATGTATGCCCCACATCGATGGATGGAAACAGGCTTTATTGAATTGTTGCACTTGATAAAGGATTTTAAAACAGCATATTTAAAAAATAATGATGAATAAATCAAATGTTAAATCTTACATTTTTAATTAACAGATTCTTAAAATGAATCTGAAGGGGCTTAAGTTGATAAAAACAAGTTGGACAGCTGAACAAAATAATTAGTAGAGCAGAAAGACTCCTTGACTTTAGCAGACCAGAAGAATAACCTTGAAAAGCAGCCCAGCTCATATCACTGGGGTTTTTACTGCTAATTACAGACATCGCTAAGAGCAAAGCATAACTCAGAACGCCTTTCCTGACACACACACACACACACACACACGCACACGCACACACACACATGCACATGCAAAAATGCATGTGTGAACACAATGCACACCCCACACACTACCCTAACAGGCTTCCACTGCGAAATATTTAACTTCCACAAAATAAAAGTTTAAATGAGACAGATTATCTGATGAGCAGATTGCCAGGTCACAGTCTGTGATACAGGGAAAGACTTGGGAAGGCTCAGGGTTGTGAGACAGACGACGCAACAACAAGCCAATTCCTCACTCATGTGTTCATCCATCTTCATTGCCAGTCGAGCAAATTGGAGTGTGCTATGTTGTTGTTGAGAACAGACAGTAAACAGACAGGTTAGAGCTGATAAAGAGAGACAAATGAGAGGGAGAGAGAACGAGGCAAAAACAAAATAATCAAGAAACAAGGAAAAAGGAGAAAGACAAGAAAATAAAGATAGAGAGAAGATAGAGAAAGACTTAGTAAAAACAAGCAGAGTATAGAGAGGTCACCTGACTAGTGACCAGGAAATATGTAAACCATTTCAGGGCCAAACCCCCTGAGAAGTGACAAAAGCAAACGTGACATCAAGATCAGTGTAGGGCAGGAAGAGAGAGGGCTTCATTTTGTTTATAAAAGTTTTACATACAATTAAAAAAGGACAGCTATCGTAGAATATATGTATTTACTCAAATACAAAGTTACCTTCAGTCTACAGATATGGAGGTTTTGCAAAACTATAAAGTGCTTATTTAATGATCAGGGATGTCATTGATCTGGTTTTAAATAGGTCAAGTCTGTAACAATAAGGAGGTAAAACAATGTTTCATAATATTGTATTTGGCCAATGCACACCATACTAAACTACTGCAAAATAGTAATTAACTAAATAACTCCATATCTTCTACAGGTTTATTTTTAGACAAGAAGATCCCTGTCATACACAATTTTATAAATATTGTATAATACTTTGTGAGCCAAAAGTGACATTTGTCTTGCTTCAGAACATTAACTATGACATTTGTTCCAATCAAGTTTAACACATTGGAGATACAGCAGATTATTCCCTTTCGTTCTAGGTATTCTCTCCAGCTATGGCTAACAGGAAATATATTCTTTAATATCATCTTCATCAAGGGATGGGATTGTGGGTCGTGAAGGTCTACTATTTTTATACCGCAGCAATACCTCCTGGTAATCCACTGTGGGAACTACAGAACCACAGAGGAAGATGTCCTAATTCCAGACAATGGAAGAAGTGAATCTACAGTAGCTGGTTGTTTATCAAGGAAATGAGTCTGAGTTTAAAGTAATGACCGCCAAGCTGTACTAGGAAATAGGAAGGTGGGTATTTGCAGGGTTTATAAAGACAAAAACAGGAGTTTGCTGGCAGTGGTTTTATTTTTCTTATACCTAAGCATGTTGTGTACCGCCTAGAGACACATTTGACCTTGTAGAAGATGTAGGTAAAATGTAGGACATCGTTGAGGTCCCTCAAGCTACAGGTTACCCAAAAAATAGAAATAAATATATTTAGTGATTTCATGAGGGAGCCTTGGCACTCTGGGAAATGGACCATGGTTGGAATTATCCTGTATCCCATGTTGCTGTATGTCTGGAGCCACAAGTTGTCCACCATATTTAACAAGGAGAAATTACCGTGTACGGGTAATCAGTGGCTAAAAGCTTCCCCCGCTGACTCAAAGTGCTTTTGGGAAAAGGCCGAATTGAAGGGATAAAGGGATGTGAAAAATTAGTGGAGCAGCTGTGTGACAGCCAAGGCTGAGAAAGCAGAGCGATGCTGATGAGAAGAAGAGCAGAAAGGGGGGAGAAGGGGGTGAGTGAGTGAGTGAGTGATTGAAACAGAGTGAGAGTGTAAAAGTAAGGGAGTGAGAAAATGAGCTTCACAACTCTAAGGGAGCTTTCTGTCCATTTCTGCATCATTCTGTCCTATTAGTGCTACTCTTCCGGCTGTCCAAACACCACTGAAGCCTAATAAAGCCTGAACTCAGTCACTTACACACACACGAACAAACACACACACACACAGGGATGTTCTGAGATGGCTGAAAGGAGGGTATTTCCACAGGGCTTTTAAAAATGACCTCCAAAGACCATGGCCTCACTCTGCCAAGAGCCCCAGAAACTTTAATGGAGACCGTTTGAGGGTTGTTGGTGATTTGGCTAATGGCCATTTGGCGCCAGCTCCTCCATTTCCCACCTATTTTGACAGGAATGGGCAAAAAGAACCTCAAACAGCTTGAAAAGGCCATTTGGTTGTGTATGCGTGTTGTGGGAGGTGGGCTGATGTGTAATCGCAGTCTAGTGTCCTGACTGTTTTGGCATGAAGATGGAAATGCTTTTGAGTTTGCACTGCTACAACACCACTTTATAAAATAAAGTTAATATACAGTAAATATACAGTATCTGAAGCATGAGAAACAATAACGCAATATCTCTGAAAATTGCTTAAAGTGATAGAAAGCAAGATTTAAATTAAGATGGGGCATAAAAGAAAATAAATCAAAACACGGGTGCACATTAAAGGTGTTTAAATGCATCCTAACCTATATTATTATTTTGATACTGATAAATGTGTGTCTATAAGTGACATTTAACAATCACAGCAACAAAGTGCAGCCTTTCCCTCTCTTGTAAAACTTTCTATTATAACATGTACAAGTCGAATGCTGGAGCAGAAGGGTGGATACAGGTGGAGGTAAGGTGAACGTTTGACTGTGGAATATCAAGGTCAAGAGTAGCAGAAAACGATGCTCAACCTAAGACCGAAAGAGGAGTAAGAAGAGTTAAGTTAGGGGGAAATAAATGGCAGAAAAATGTCAAAAATCCAAAGGTGAGTTGGGATACCATGCCCCTGCAGCTTTACAGCCAGAATAAAGCACAACAAAGACAAATATGCAAACAGATAGACACCATTTAAGTCCCTACTTCTGTGAAGAGCAAAGGACAGTGCCTCGACGGATTTGAAGATTTTTTTCTCTTCAACATCAACCAAATTATAGACATGAAAAGGGAAGCAAAATGGAGCTGAGATTAAAAGCGTGAGACCAGACGATGTGTTATTCCCTTTATTCCCCATGCCATCTATCCCCAAATCAATTACTCTGAGGGGATGGAGAAGAGCTTGAAAAGCGAGGGTATGGAATCACGACGAGAAAAAAAAATCTCCCTTTTTCTGTGTTTGTGGAATATGTTTTCTAAACAAAAGCCACACGTTTCAATTAAAATTCAAGTAAGTAATGATTTGAATCCAACAATGGCAAAGGTTATTTTCTGCAGCTTGTAACCTTGACTTGATTTATCACACAATCAACAAAAGGCTGAAAACCTTACCTCCCGTCTAAAGGAGAGGTTGGAGTTTGTTTTGCTCACAAGAATAATTGTGATGTGATTTCTAAAGGGCAAGTCCTGAGCTGAAGGTTAAGGTTAAATCTGAGTGCTGATGTGGGCCAAACAATACTTATATTTCAATTAAGCTTAAACAGGCCAAGGCCCATCTCAGTTTGTCAGAATAGAAGGGCAATAGTGGCCTATTTTTGTACTAAATCAGCTATTAGGCCATTAAGAGCTACTGTAACAGCTACAGTTTATGGATTATACAAACATAGCATCCACATTATATAATAATTTCTTAGGTTTTATTTTTAGATTAAGTATAAACCCCACATGAGTTTAGTTGCCATCTGCTTTTTTAAAGCATTAAATAGTCAAATTGCTGTTGTTCAACAGCACAACATATCAGCTGTATCATGAGCATCATCTCAAATATTGATATGTACAAGACTGAAAGAGTCTAGAGGATTTCTTGAAACCATATGAACATCTGTAGCTGACGATGCTACGACATCACTCTCTGTTACGCAAGCTTAAAAAGTGAAATTGAATAAAATGTTAGGAACATAATGACTTTTACTTATTTGTTTGCCAGTTGACTAACCAGGTTATAGGTGCATTAGTGCTGCAGTTGTGATGATGCACGGGATATACTTAGTAATAAGCTGACTCTGAAACGGGAATAAGGTGAGGCCAACGTAAAGCTACAGCAGCACCACAGCCTCCACAGTGCGGAGGGTTTTAGGGTCTTTTTTTGAGAAAGTGAAGTTCTGTAGAGGTTGCATGAAGAATCTGCTCTGGCTTCTCCTCAACTTTCCCAAATGGAAAATTCTGCAGAGGAAACCTTCGGGACTACACAAGTCCCACAATGACAAAAACGTCATCATATAAGGTTAGCAAGGTGACACAAGGAAATGATGTGAAACTATAAATACACAAAGCCTGCAGTCTCAGCACGGACACCGAAAATACAGAGGATGCCACTGGGACTGGAAGAAATGTAATTGAGCCTTAAGGGTGCATAGCGTTTGGGTTAAGTGAAGATAGGCTTTTTTTGTAGGTTTTGGACACATGTGGTGTGTGTGTGCATCCATGGAAGTGAACACAGCATTTTTCGAAAGATAATTTGAGCCACCTTAAAGGTTGAAAGGGCCACCCCCACATACATCCTGTTGCTAACTAATTCAACCCTATCACTGCACTGCTTCTTTGTATATGCCTTAGCAGAAATGTGGCCAATTTAATTTACCCTGGTCAATTAAAATCTGACATAATTGGGGTATTTCTCTTTTTTCTATTGAAGTTAAGTAGGTGCTACCTTCTAGTGTTTTCATCACCATCTCATACAAGCTTTATCTGCCGCCATCAACAGCAAAACAACATATATGTTTATCATCTATTACTCTAGAACAGGGGTGTCCAAACTTTTTTCACAGAGGGCCACATACAGAAAAATATACGAAGGGCTGCTGGGCCACTCGCTAGAGGTATATTGCCTTATAAATTCAGCAATAAGTTAGAAAAATCTATCCAATGTAGGTAAATTATTCTTGATACTTGAAAATGCTACTAGAAAAAAAATCACAGCTCTCCATAGGGTTTCATACATTTTGTTAGCAGCTCATTCCTTAAAACAGAAGATTCTGATTGATTATATTAAGAAGAAATATGAAGAGTATATTTCAAGGTTGTTATGAAAATAAGTTATTGGGCTTTTTTCGTATCAATTTAGATTTGTCAGAACATGTTTTCAACTTTAATTGACTGAATTTATTTGAAGATTGGGCTTGCTAACTCATGAATACTGTGTAATATATTTGAACGTATATATTTAAGAAGCACAATATAAGACAAGCAGAAGTTTATTATACTTAAGTCATTATACTTTTTGAATTTGCCGAGGGCCGATTCAAAATGGTCCGAGAGCTGCATTTGGCCCGCGGGCTGTAGTTTGGACACCCCTGCTCTAGAAGAACATAATTTGCAAAAATCAATTAACTAATTGTGACACTATTAGGGCATTGTATAATAAAATAAAGACCTATTTTACTAGGTTGAAAAAATATACTACTAATGTGAAAGGATCCACCAGACAGGAAGAAATGTGGAGAAAGAGAAAATAATATAGAACATTTGGCAGGGGAAGCCCTGTTGGGAGATGAACTGTGTTTTCCGGCCTCTGCTTTGATAAATGCATTCTGAAGTAAAATGTACTCAGTGCACTGACACCAGGCTCTGACCACCCAGCAAATGTTACTCTCTGTGTGGAGAAAGAGATAGTATCAAATTGCAGAATCACAGATAAGTTGAAAAACTGACATATAACAGAATTCTTTACTGAGTAAGTACCAAACACCGAACAAGTGGGCTGTACAAATTCATGTACTTTTCTGAGCCAGCCTGTGTTAACAAGGTTTGATGCCCCTATATAAGATTGTTCTTCTGGGAATTAGGATAAAGTCACTGACTCTTACTATAAGACACATCATGCTCCTACAATACTATTGTTGTTTAAGAACTTGTGATCTATCTATTTAAAACACAACAGCTAAGAACACACAAACAACCCAGATATTTAACTCATTCAACTCAGGACGACTGTTCTAAGGCCCCGTCCACACGGAGACGAAAACGAACCGAAGTCAATATAAAAAAAGTCTTCCGTCCACATGGAATTGGCTCAAGAAACGTGTCCGTCCACATGAGACCGCTCGACCCGCTGGAGACTAGGGATGGGTATCGTTAAGGTTTTAACGGTACTACTACTTATATCGATACTGCTTATCGATCCGGTCCTTTTAACGATAGTATTAACGGTTCTTTTGACAAGAAATAAGGTAAACAAATTGTGAACAAAACTAACATTGCTTTTTATTTTAATTAAATGCATAATATTTCACATCAAAAGAAACAACAATGTTTTAACAAATCATATTAAATAATGCGATGACAGAACTGTAAACAGAATAGCTGAAACTTTAACAAAATACATAACTCAGTTACCTCTAATCATTAACCTATGTTTTTNCACACACACAGCAACACACACACACGGAGGAGATGGCGGAGGGAACGCGCTCCGAGGTGTGGTTAAACTTTACCCGTCTCGATGTGGACAATGCTCGTTACCAAAAGTGCAATAACAGTTTATCATATAAGGGCAGTAACACGAGCAATTTGTCTAAACATTTAGCAAAAGTGCTCCACATCCAGACGGAGAAATGCACCGGGTTCGATTGTCTTTCTAGTAGCTCTGTAGCCCCCCCATCCACGAGTAACGTTTCCACGTCAGGTGTTATGTATGCTAGCAGCAACACACAGAGTTAACTCAGTTGAAAAAACATAGGTTAATGATTAGAGTTAACNATTTGGCCCATGCCATTTTGAATCAGCCCTCATCAAATTCAAAAAGTATAATGGAGTATGGCCCACAAATGAAACTTGTGCTTGTCTCGTATTGTACTTCGAAGTACAATACGAGACAAGCACAAGTTTCATTTGTGGGCCATACTCCATTATACTTTTTGAATTTGATGAGGGCTGATTCAAAATGGCATGGGCCAAATGGCATTTGGCCCCTGGGCCGTAGTTTGGACACCCCTGTAGTAGAGGGTTGGCCAGGAGGTCTATTGCAGTGGCAACAAAAGCAGTGTTCAGTACTGTGTACCATCAGAAGCATCATAAAGAGATGGAAGTATCCTAACTTTACTTCAAAATATTTTATATATGCTCTCTTTGACATGAAGTCTGATTAAATGTTATGTGTGCAAGTACACTTCTCTTTCATTAAGTAAGGCCTTGAATTGATACAGCAGAACAACATTTATTTCATGCTTGTCCTATTTATGTTTCCCTCGCCAACATAAACACTCAAACACACATCCCTAGCTCTCTGCCATCACAAACAAGATGCAATTAAGCTCTCATTTATAAACGGAGGAAAGGGTCAGGTGGAGGAACAAAGACAGAAAGGCCGGGGGCAATCACTGAATTGTAGCCGCTTCAGAAGAGGGTGTGCTGAAAGCGGTCTGTTGTGCCGGACAACAGGAACCTATTATTAAGAGGCCGGCTACACTTCAGAATGTCTTTGTTTGCCTTTGCTGAAGAGCACTTCCTGCTTCTTATTTGAAAAATGTAATCATTATTATCATAATTACTATGAACTGAATTAGAAAATACCCCACAAACCACACATAAAGAAATCCATCTTAAAAGCTTTTTACACAACGTTTTACTTAAACCCTGCAGACAATCATGAATAGCTACTGTACATGTCAAATACAGTGGGGCAAAAAAGTATTTAGTCAGCCACCAATTGTGCAAGTTCTCCCACTTAAAAAGAGGAAAGAGGCCTGTAATTTTCATCCTAGGTATACCTCAACTATGAGACAAAATGAGAAAAAAAAATCCAGAAAATCACATTGTCTGATTTTTAAAGAATTTATTTGCAAATTATGGTGGAAAATAAGTATTTGGTCAATAACAAAAGTTCATCTCAATACTTTGTTATATACCATTTGTTGGCAATGACAGAGGTCAAACGTTTTCTGTAAGTCTTCACAAGGTTTTCACACACTGTTGCTGGTATTTTGGCCCATTCCTCCATGCAGATCTNAGAGAAGAAGGAGGGGACGATACCTCCCCCGCCTCGGGTCAAAGGTGAGACGCCGTACGATGTACCCGTTGGTGTGTGTGTGTGTGTGGTGTGTGTGTGTGTGTGTGGTGTGTGTTTCTTCTACGCCTGCCTTGCGCGAGGCTCCCAAACAATTTGAAACGGCAGAGGCTCCACACTGTTACGAGCAACTTTGTTTTCACGTTTATTACTTCAAAATCGTACATTACCCGCCATTGGCTCGTTAACAGATTTGAATCGTTTCACGCGGTGTAAGCTGCCTCCTTACGTGGCCCACGTGCATGAAAGCATCCTCGAGACATCGGGGGTGGGTGCTACATTGAAAGGGTGCAGTCCACAATACATACGATCGTCGTTGTGGTCTCAATTGAGTTACCAATATGATTTTCTATGCCCACCTTACTAATCTCCATTGACTCACATAACTCAAAACAATTTCAAGTCGATAACAATGTTAAGACAGTAGTTTAAACATTTTAAACAATTTTGTAACAAAAAGAAAACTACACTTTAATATATAATTAAATTTATTTTTCGTTCAATCAAAACAAGTGTTAAGACAATCAATCAAATGAAAAAACAAAGAGGTTTCCTTGGCTATTCTCCATAGGCCAACTAGATCCGGCCTGATGAAGGACTATATCGTACAGGTACAGTTCTGCCAATAAAAGAACCTACTTTTCATCGATCGATAGCAATTCTATAGAGAATTGCAGCCCTTTCTCAATGGACATAGGGAATCAGACGGTCGACATACCACCGAAAACGTAGCAAAGCACCCCAGCGTACACGCAAGATGCTGTGCAAAGACTGCGCAGTCACTTATGAGTATCCACTAGACCATACTGAATCATAGACCACAAGTCACGGTAAATTAACGGCCATCTATATAACTGGACAGCCAAGCAAACAGGGAGCATCTTCACCTGCCTCCGGAACCACCAACATCCTCTCGCTTCCGCGCAGACCTCCAACTTCCTCCGACAAATCACGTTATCAGCCATCAACAAACGCGAAGAAGATCGACAACACAAATAGTGCCCATCTCTACATACATAGAGAGCTTCAGACACCTTTCTAAATAGATCCAGAAATGCACTACACTCTGGGGTCAACTAACAACACATATCATTACCCAGTCCAACGACCATACGCACGCCAATTAAGAGGTCCATAAATTTCTTGTTAGAAAAAACAAAATATAATAAACACCCAGTAGATCTTACTGACCAGTATACCACTGTAACCGACAGAAGATGCTAAATTTCAAACTAAATCAGCTAGCCATCTACAACTATGTAATCCCCTCCGGAACACGCACATAAAACCCCATCGCGGCGATATCCCTGACAGCCTATTTCTTAAGTACGCACTATCAGCGTCCCTAAAATATTAAACAAAAATATAGAAAAATAGAAACACTATGAACACAGAGAACGGTCTAACACAATACTACGTGTCACGCCGTCACATTACGCAAAAAGATACAATACTCCATTGTAACATAAGACCCACAGAACTCCGAGATAAAGACTATACAAGCCGAAAAACATTACAAAATAGAAAGGCCACGCTTGACGTAGGCCATGATAACCAACTAGCAAGTTCTTAACGTAGAGATATTAGTCTAAACACAAGAAGACCAACATGCCTATAAAAAATTGTGTCAAAAGCTAAGATGGTTTGATCCCATAGCGAAGAGCTACCACAAACGACGCCACAGGAAGTGACAGTATTACGATAAGTGTAAAATGAAAGAGTGAAACGACGGTGACTAAAGGAGACACGTACACGAAAGAAAGATCCACAGAACCAAAACACAGGGCCAGGAGCAAACGTCACCACAATAAAAGAAAAAAGCTAGGAACCAACCACGAACACTAGCGAAAGATACACGGTCGTCGCGCACACTAATCAGCAACATATAACTTGCGATTCACTCCGGCCATGTAGATTTAACTCGGTACAGCACTCTATAATAACCGCCCATGCCGAATAAACCCTCGTGGGAAAATATTCAGCTTACGGACCACGCCTCACTTCAGGAAATGCTCTTTCCCAGGCAGGCAACTTCGCCAACACTACCCAAGAAAAAACCTTAAAAAAGGTGCCTATATTACACTTAAAAAATAATCATGGACGCATTTTGCAGTCTTTTTGCGTATTACAAAGGGAGTTGGCGACACTAAAACTGCAATATAATGTTTTTGTAGCAATAATACATATGACATATTTTTTAGATGTCTCCAGTGCCGATAAAAAGACCGATAATGTCGGAGCTTAACGGTACCACGGTCTTTAATAATTCAGCCCCGGGGCCCGCTTAATACCGGGGCTCGGTACCCATCCCTACTGGAGACGCTGTAGTACACATGCCGGGCCTGTAAGTGGCGCTGTACTTCTGCCACAAAATACACCAAAAGCAGCGAATAAGACCCCCCGAGCATGGTTGCCCTTCTGGTTATTCTCCGCGGTGGATTTAGCAACATGTGGTTCTCCATGTCCACTTGTTGTTTGATCGTTGTGGTGGAGGAGCTGTAGATTTTGCACTTACATCTGTATCATGGTCAGTAGTGTCTGGAGCACTAACGCAACCCCGCCATTGTTGTTGTTGTTGGTAAAACGCATCAGCAATGACGTGGGGGTGAGCAGGAGAGGTGGGGAGAGGCAGGGCTATGATCGGATAGGGCGTGCACACGGAGCCACAAACGTTTCGTCCCCTGACCTATGGGAGCCGTTATCAAAGTGTATCGTTTTAGGGCTCCGTTTCGGCGGCTCCGTTTCGGCCTCGTGTGAACGAACCGTCTATACGATAAAGAACTTTAGTGGTTACAACCCGTTTTGTCTCCGTGTGGACGGGGCCTAAGAGTAGCTGTTTCTTTATCTTTGCCTTTTAAAATGTGTCACTGTCACAGCTTGATTAAGTGGTGACTGGTGGGAGACACTAACAACAAGTTAGCATGCAGATGTTAACTAACTAGCAGGCAAATGTGTCTGTAATTGCTTTTAGAAGCACAGAAATCAAAACAATACATAATTGAGCTAGAGGTTTTATTTTAATGTGTTTATAAGGCAAATTCCACCAACTAAAAGCTAATCATAATCTGACTTTTAGATTTGTATGTAGCACTCAGTTGGGGCTAATATAAGTGGATCTTTGAGAACAAAGTCACAAAATTGAAGATCCAAAGAGAAAAGTCAATATCCAATGTCATAAATCTGTCTGTCTGTCTGTCTGTCCGTCCGTCCGTCCGTCCGTCCGTCCGTCCGTCCGTCCGTCCGTCCGTCTGCGTGCGTGCGTGCGTGTGTGTGCAGCAGTAGGAGAGTATTTGTGTCCATCTTGAGAGATTAATCATTGTAGAGAGATAAATGCTAATAAGAAAGACCTGGAGCGGGATCAGAGATGAGGAAACTTTTTTGTTACGGTCTCCTCCAGGAAACAAAATATTCCCCTATATGGAAAATGTAATCTTCTTAACCAAAGCAAAATGAATTTTTCCTTTTCCGTGGCAAAATCCAGGCTTCTATGCTTTTGTCAATTAACTTGTCCAAATAGCTATTCATTGAAACAGCCCTAAAAGCAGTCAAACTACTCAATCAGTCAAACTCAATTAAAGTCTTCTGGGCAAAAAGGTTCAGGCAGTTTCAGGTATTTCATTCAACAGCGAGTTGGAAAAGACAGAGCAGTAATTTGCAAGTCATGTTGGCAACTGGAAAAGAATATTGCTCCAAACGCCAAGTCAATAAAGAGAGACCTAAAGAGATGAAGGCATTAGCTGTGTGTGTGTCTCATTCTTTGGAAAATATTGCAATTAATGAGCTTGATACGGCATTTTCGGAGCTTCGGGCTGTGTTACAAAACTATATCAACAGCATGCATACAAAATGATACAGTAATTTCTCTTCAAGAATACTGGTAGTACTCATCCACTATTCAGAAACTATCATTTTCATGGTGCCAGTACTTCAGGGGCTAACTATTTTAATGAAACCAAGCTGGCACTGACAGACATCTTGCCAGACAATCCCTCGGCTCTGTTCTGTTCGGCAGTATGACATTTCAAGTTTGGATTTTCCTCATTATAGCAAGAGCACGCTGTTTATCTTATGGACTTTTTACCGCTTTCTCATACTAAACCATACCTACTTTCAGTAAGTCTCTAAGCCAGTTGTAAACTACTTTGTTAAGGTTTTCCTATAAAGAACTTTATAAAATTCAACCAATTCAAATCGAAGTCATTTTAAATTGCGTCTGAAGACACTTTACACCTAACCTTTCTAATATAACACTTATTCTACTCTCAGTAATCAACATCAATTGTCTGGTGCCAAGGTTTTTTCGTATTTTCCTGAGGTGTATGGAATTAATAAAGTAAGCTAGGGTTTGAGCTTGTCTATTTCAAGTTATTTATTGTTTTCCTTCAAACAATCAAGTCATTATAACAACACAAGGCCTACTAACGAAGCCTCAGCCTCAAGAAAAAACATCAATAGCATTTTTCCTTAAATTACCTAATCCACCACAAACGTACAAAACATAATTCCACAATGATTTCTCCAAGCTTGGAAACATGAAAACCTAATCAACAATATTAAAACAATCAGGCTGATCTTTGAAATTACATTTTCACTCTCTTCACTGATGTGCCCCTAGCGATGCTAGCGTGAAATAAATGTGTGTTTGATGGAATAGTTTAAAGAGCAAAGTAGATCAGAGTTCAAGAGGTGACTTTTTCCCTCCACACAGCATGAAGCATACATTAGAAGTAAACTGTGGCTTCATCAATACGGTCTGTCCCTTCTGGGGAAGAGCGGGAGCCAAAGCTATCTGGCATCACACGACAGCTGGCAGACAAACAGATGAAGAGAGCTTTCTGAACATTTCAAAGAATTATTCAAAGTGACTATTTATTTGTTTATGCTTTCCCTATCATCATCTGGTGGAGCCAGTAAAGCCCATGTTATTAAAGAGATTGTTTAAAGCCATCACAGGTTTGGCATGCTACAGGAGATACAGAGTGCTCACGAGCACATTGTGTTAGAAACAGAAATACTATTAACTAAATGTTGACAGGAGCAATACAAAAGGGAGCTGATAAATGTTTTGGACCGAATCCAACTGATGAAAAGGTTATATTATTGCTCAGTCCCTTAGAGAGACTAAAATAAAACAAAGTAATATACAAGAACATCACTGACAAACCACTGATCACATCTGCCTAAATGTAATCATGTCACACACAAAATGTCAAGCACAACATTTTCTTGGGCTAAATGCCTTAATAAGGTATTTTAGGTCCAGGCTAATGTATGACTTATCGTGAGCTTTTAAAGCATCGTTTTTGGGGGGCTTCATCTAGCCCACTGCTAGTGAACAAAGTCTTTGTACTAAGGTTTTCTGAGTGTTTCAAGTGCATTAACACATGCAACGGTAGGACTGAACCACCTGGGCTTCCATACACTGAGAAAGGAAAGGCTGCCGGAGATAGGGGAGAGGACCAGATCCAGTGGTTTTTCTAACACCTTTAAAGAATGCATCACTAAATTATACAGGGAAGTGTCTAGACATCTGGGTCTCTTCTTGGACTTTCAGACTGGAGCCCCTCGACCGGTGAGTCGAAACCTCAAGAGAAAGCAGCCATCTTTGTAATAACACACTGTGCAGTGAAAAGCAATGATGAAAGACAAAAATAAAGAAAGTGACAGATAGAAGAAAAGCAAAGGGGAAAGGAATGGAAAGTAAGAAGAGAAGGACGGCTTAAAGCTGTGAAGGCGGAGCGGCAGCACTCTGTATAATCTTTTTTTTTTTTTTACATCTGTATGTCTTCCGCTTGTCAGTTAAGTCTTTCTATAAACTCTCAAACTCATAATAAACGATTTTTCACAAACCCTAAAGGCTCCATCACATAGCTCCAACATAAGTTAAACCATATGTAGGCAGCACACTTCAGCAAATGTTAACATAATCTGTTTAAAACTCCGGATGAACTCTAGTGAATTCTAAAAGCAACATTTTCAATCTGTATTAAAAAGTTAACCGCCGAATGTGGGAGCTCGCGGTTCCAATCTGTCATTGGAGTCACACATCCCCGTGCTCTGCTGATACTGTTCCAGGTTCCAACGCAGCCTCAGCCACACGTTGAGGGTTTAATTTCATTTTTACTGCGTTGCTGGCCACAGACCTAAGTCCCACAGTATTAATGAACTTAGCCAATATAAACGCAATCATGCCTGAGGAGCAATTACAAATCTAATTGAGCATCTAAACAGAATATTAAATCGGCGTTAAACCAGGCCTCTAATTTAGAAGACACTTTAAAAGTCAAATCCTAGCCCATAAAATAAACACTATATTACCAGAGGGGCTCTTTGGAAAAAACGGTTGTGATGAGCTGGTTCTTTTTTTTGGTCATTTTTTCCAAAAGAACACAAGTAATCAACTTAATGGGCTGTAAAGTCATAGTGACAACTTGCTGCACGACAAACATTTGTTTTGTTCAGTCTGACTATGTTAATCTCCCTAGCAGTCGTGTAATGGGTATTGGGAGTGGGGGTAAGACATGCAAGAATAAAAACCAACTGATGCTATGGAAGTCAAAACACAGAGGGGGAAACCTGACATGGCTGTTGCTTTCTGATGCCTAGTGCTGTGGAACATTATATTATACCTACCTCTGTTACTGAGGTAAGTAAAGGTTACTATTTGAAAAATGTAGTCAGAGAAACATCATGGTTTCAGTTCAAATAAGCAGTAATATTAGGGAAAAATTGCTAAAAGAAACAAAAAGATAAGTCCTTTCAAAGTGATGTGTTTTGTTGACATATTGTTCCACTCTAACTAGCTCAGTCTGAGGGTTTTGTGGCCCTTCACACATACTTTTGTACGCTGTTGACACACAAAAGCCAAAAATTCCATCAACCACTTTTGTCAATTGAACAGAAACATATGTCCTCTTTGGGCTATTCGTACTTTCCTTGATTAATAACCCATGTCTTGACACTATAATTGTACTAAAGGTTTGCTCAGCCTGTATAAAAAAATATGTAATGTGTTTTGAATTGAAGTTTTTTGGAAGGGCAGGTCAGGTTTGTTGATGCCTTGTAGCTTGTCGCACCCCTGATGAGCAATGTGGACAGCAGCTGCCACTGAGTGTACTCACAGTCGGCATGAAGATAAAGCCAAATGATGCTAGAGCCAAACACAATTAGCTTGCCCGGCTAGCAGTTTGGCAGCCTCAACATTATTAAGAACCACACAAAGTTATACAAACTAACTTCCAGCCCCGAGTCACCTTTCTTTGAATGCAATCTTTTAAAGATGATGTAATTAAAAGTTTGCAACACTAGAGCAATTCAAGTATAACAAAGGAAAAGCAAACACTGTTGTCCTCTAACGCAGGGCCCCCAGTTCTGTCTTATTGTCAGTAAACAAAGAAATAGAGAGATGAGATGAAGAAAGAAAGTTCAGATAATTCAAAGAGTTTTTTGTAGTGGTGGCTTCGCTGTCAACGGTGAGACGACAGCTGGGCTTCTTGTCTTAGGGCCACACTAAGAGAAGAAGGGCAGAGGAGAGCAAAGGGGAGCAGAGGAGCTGAGGAGCGCGCCACACAGAGCAGCCCCTAAAGAGCCCTGGGGGGAGGTTAGCCCTCCTCTCAGTCTCCTCTCCTTTCCATCTTCCTGTTCCCCTCCACCTTTCTACTTCTTTGAGCAGCAATTAGCCAGCAGCCAGCCTCCACACCTCTATGAATATTAACAGAACGCATCGCTCATGCCTCCCACACACATTGCACCTTGATATACCTCGCTCATAATACACTGTCGGGAATTGCCTTTACATTCAAGTGGTCTGGCATTTTTCAAAGCGAGGAAAAGTGAATTTGAGAACGTCGATTTGCTGCAATAACAAAAATGCAAAAACATGAAGAGGATGGACGGATGCCTGAACAGGGCAGAGTTGAAGAGTGACACTAAGTAGGTTGCCTGGCTGTGTGGAGCCGAGCTGGCCTCAGGGTAAGCACTGATTTACCGCCTTTTGCAAAGAACAAATAAATCAACCATCAGGCTGAGCCAGACACAGACCTCAAGAGATGCCTCAATACCGCTGTTTATCGATCCCCCCCATGTGTGTTTGTGCGTGTTCCCTGTGTGTGTGTAAGAGAGAGAGAGCGGTATTTATGGCGTCGCTTATTCATTTGTTGGCAAGAGGTACTTTATCTAGCCTGTGTTTGAAGAAGTTAATGTGCTTACTTTTAAATTAAAGACCCACTTACGTAAGGTTGGAGGGCAAACAAGTGTGGTGGGAGAGCAAGAGAGGAGCAGGGGGAGGCGAGGGAGGAGGGGGGGGCGGCTCATTTGAGAAGGCCAGCAACCCCTGCTGATGAGAAGGATATTGAATTTCAATTAGCACACACCTGCATTTACATATAGCCTACATGACGATGCTTGGGTAAGCAATTTAACACTCCGATTCAAACAGCTGCTGCGCGTCATTTACATAAATTAATAAAGCAAATTAACATTCCATTGAAGTATTTTTTCTTCTTCTTTCCTGCACGTATTTTTCGCTCCCTTTCTTTGAAGTGAGTGGAAATATTAGCGAGGGGTCAGGGCAACAAGTTGGCCGATCCAATTTGTGACTCTCAGGAGAAATTAGGTCTCCGCCTGTTTTGACTAAATCTAAACAGCAGGTAGCTGACAGTTCCACTCACCGAGCTCCTGCTCTACCTCCACCTCTGTCAGTGGCACATTTGATTTATCCAAGCAGCGGCAAGCAATCAAGATCTGCCAGAGTCTGAGTCTCAAACCTAGCACACTAAAAACACTAAATCATGGCCAATCTGCTGCCACCTCAATGCACTCGCTGTGAGCCGGTGAGGAGTATCAAATAAACCAAAGCATCATCCAAAGAGCACATACCCAACTAATTCTATCTGCATCAGGCAAACTCCCAAGTGCTGTTTCTGGATCTGATTTTTCAGGTGTCTAATTTCTGATACTTTAATGATATCCACTTAAGTGCAGTGATTTTTGAGTACATTTTTCCAGAAAGAAGAAAATGAGCCAGGGAATTTTGAGGTATAACTTAAACTGTCAGCAGTGTCATGCCAACATGTCTTAAGAAAGCCACAGATGCATCAGGCCAGCTGGAGAGAGTCAAAACTGAAAAGCCAACAAGTCTCACTTAAATTGAACCACACATTTTTACGAACAAAACAGTTCTTAAAAGTTTCTACTGTAAACCGTGCACTTGGTCTTTTCCTCGTCAGATATTTGTCTGCTTTGAGTATTTCTACTTATCACTTCTAACAGCAAGAGCGTCTGCGACACCCCCGAATGCACTTCAGCTCACATTAGAGAAGAACACTGTGTCCTAAAGAGGACTCAGATAACATGAAGAAAGAAGAAAATGCTTGGAGTTCAGGCAAGATTAATGAAAAATTTATGGAATAGGTACTATACTAAAAACAATTTTAGTAATGCAATATCTTTATTTACGTTATAGTCTTCAAATAAAATGTATTGACATATAAATCACCAGTGTTAACAACAGAGAGAAATTACAAATGATTTTATTTTCATTTAAATGTGTAATTGTATTCTATCTTTCTTTTTCTCCTGCATTTCACACCTGCCTCTGCCTTTGTGCGAGCTGCACGCTACTGAACGCCATATAAAGGAAATGTGCGCCTGGCAACAAGAGCCTGTGTCTGATCAGGTGTCATTTTAATGTCTCCTGATGAAGAAAGCACACAGCTGGGAAGACTGAAAACAGAGGTATGCAACTTGGAGAGACTGGTTAGACACATTGCACACATTACAAACTAAAATGCACACAAAAATAGTAATACACTTGTGAAGTCCTGCCAGCAAAAACAATTCCTACAAAATCACAGTCTTCGCTTCAGTATTCTCACATATTGGCAGAGAACTTCTCTTCAGATCTGATGAAATGAATAACAGGACAATGTTCTGTCTCTTACAGTCTACAGTCAGCATGTTTCCCTCTGTGGTCAACTGGAGAAGACTCTGCTTTTCATTGAACCTTATATAGCTTTGACAAATAGCACTGCTGCAACCGTTATAGATTTGAATAGTTAAAAACAAAGAAAAAAAGAAAACATTAACACGTGTACAAAATTGTCCCATCAGCAAGAATATGCCAAAATGTATACCCTCCCAGAAACATGGCAGGTGGAGTCTGAAGCTACGTTAATGAATGGTATGTGCAGCTGCAGAGCTACGTCCACACCGTAGCAGCATGGCTGCCTCCTCTGTCTGTATTAGAAGAATACAGTGGGGAGCTTGTTACACACAACTGTTTCAGCTAATTTGTCCCTGCGCCATTCCCGGACCCCCACACCATTCCCCTCCTTCATCGTCCTCCTGAGCTCCTTTTCTTCCTACGTCCATTAGAAGCCTTACTGAACTGTGACCGAGTCATTTCAATAACGCCCTAGGATGCAACACACAGTGCTTAATTAGCTTGTTATAAAGGGCGGGGGATCATAGAAATGCATTTCCCCTCTCCTCGACACCCCCACAGTGTGACCAGGTGTGGGCCTGCAAGGTGTCACAGAAGCCTTGTGTTGTAATCTCAGGAGGAAGAGAGGCCAAGTTATGGGTGGACGCGCCCGCTGCAGGCATCTGCTTGTCATCATTTAGACTCACACGTAAGCAAATACACAACCTCCTCCATCACATAACGAGGCAGTCGGATGGAGACAGCTCCATCCTTCAGAGGCCAAGTTAACCACAGTCATTAGTCTTGCTTTGCTGCCTAATTGGTCCGGCGGAGGTATAGGGCCCGTTGTCCATTCTGACGGAGTACTCAGCCCCTCAACGCGCCACACTGCAGAGCATCCTACACCGCTACACAAGAGTGCATTTAAGATTGATCTAAAATGCACAAGTACACAATAGAGTGCATGTGGTGTGCTCCCCTGCCTACACAGACAATTACTAAACAGCTGCAGTTATAACTTGCACGCAGCTCAATGTATTCTCGTCAAGATAAGCATAACATGAAATACACAAGAGTGCAATAAATCTCAGATAGCAGACATCCTGGGAGACCTAGTGTTCAAAGCAGTCGTTTGCTTAATAAAGTTTGTTATATGAAAAATATATATAATAAGAGGTAAAGAGACATGCAAGCTAAATCATCATACACAAGGCGTTACACAGAGCTTTAATTATTTAGTAATGACACCTGCGCGCAGTCTACCACCAGTCAGAATGGGATGCATGCTTAAAAGGCTAATTTCGAAAAATAAAATACTGTTTAAGTGATAACAAGTAGTTAATCTGCACTTCTGTTAGCACATTAAAAATGTGCGATGTCAGCGCACAAAGCTTGTCTTCTACTCTGGCAGGTGGAGTTCGTCAAATTAGCTGTCACCCTGATCATTGCATGCACTGATGCATTGCAACAAGCGGGCCGTGCTAAACGAATATTCATGACTCCAAACAATCTGAGAAGTACTGTGTGGGAGCATTTTGAACTGAGTGTCGTAGATGGAAAAAATGTTGATGAAGTGAGAGAGTTTGTGTTGCACTTTAAACATTAGAAAAGAGAGAAATCTGCCGTGTCCTGTTAGCTCGACATCCAGGCAACATGAATTCCCAATTTCAGGATGGAGCCTTTAAATTGATTAAAAAAATTCAAATGATAGTTTGCAATTGTTTGAATTTCTTATTCTTCATTTAATAGTATAAATACTACTTAAATTATCTGAATAAATACATTTATATTTTGTATTGCCAGTATTATAAAATCTTTACTGTGTCAATCTTTGCAGGGAATAAAGTACAGACTCAGCAAACCAAAGATGTTCCAAATTATCGCTAAAT
The DNA here is from genome assembly GCF_000735185.1 of Notothenia coriiceps. Lineage (NCBI taxonomy): Eukaryota > Metazoa > Chordata > Actinopteri > Perciformes > Nototheniidae > Notothenia > Notothenia coriiceps. Next base: position 23,489,819 of record NW_011369947.1, on the reverse strand, counting down.
CCCACGTTAGCCAGTGATTATTTCCTAGCACAGGTTTGAATTCTTCTCGTGGGTGTCAGGTGATTGACAATAAGCATGGCATTATTTAATCTACCCACACTGACAAGAAAACACTCATCGTGCACAACAAATTGGGGAACCAAAACAAATCAAGGCTTTGCATTTACTGCGATGGATTACCTGGCCAAGGCAATTTTCCAGTCTGTGTAAATTGTTTGTGTACTGTACGAGACTGAACGGCCCTAAATGAGTTATTCTGATGGGAGAAGCGGTTGATGAATACATCGGCAGTCTCCAGGGGTTGACAAGAGTACACTTATGTACACTACAACGCTGGTATGAGTAGATGGTGAGAGGACAAAGTCTAGGAGATGGCATCTGGTAGAAAAAGCTACATTTCCAGTGCTCTAGAGTTCAGAAAAATAACAAATTGCAGGAAATGTCAAATGAACAACTAACTTGTGCACACATTGCTGAATTATTTGTCCTGTTATTTTCAGTTTTTAATGGCACTTGAATAGCAGAAGCATCACAACAGAAAACAGCTAACCTCACAAGGAAATGACTGCTCCTGCAAGCAGGGAAAGTTTGCAAAAAATATACATTCATGAATCCATCTGTATATCATACGCCTGATACAATAACTGCACACACCAATACAATGTCGTTTTGATGTTAAAATTAGAAGACGTAGTCGAACCATACTTCTAATAAACGTGCTTTAAATGGTAGCCGACAGTCCCAGTGGTGAAGAGTAATCTAAAGCTCACCAGCCATGTGCAATCAGAAAGCACACACTGGGCACGAGCGCACACAACAGCAGTCATTATCTCTAAACTGCCACATTGCATTGTTGTCCCGCAGCATGAACGCCAAGTCTCCAAGAGTATCAACTCATCTTTTATATTGCTCTACATATTAGGAGCCACAGCAAAGACCCTCAGAGACAGAGCTATCAGCTAGAAGTGGAGTCAAGTCCACGCTCTAAGCATCACATTGATATTGCAGAGGTAATTGGAACTCCAATGTCACAACTTTGTCTGAGAGACTTACATAAACAAGTACAGAGGAGATATTCCATGTATCTTACCTTGTGCCGAAGCAGGACACATCATTACACAGAACAGTAAGTGTAGTGGTCTAACTAGGCCTGTATATTTGTAAAATGGATGGAGCGGCAGTATGTCCATGCTTTCTCTAAAAGGAATCACAGCCCTTGTAAGAGCTGGGGGTCAGAGGAAGGAGAGGAAGGAGAGGAAGGAGAGGAAGGAGAGGAAGGAGAGGAAGGCAAGAAATCGAAAACCGAGCTAGTCTCACTTTTCCCCCCAGTATTTAACTTTAGTCTTTAAAAGCAGACAAAGAGTTTTTGGGGCATTTCATGTGGGTCTCAAGTGATCTAATTCTTTCCCAGAAAACCATTTTACATTTTCTCACATATCTAACAAGCCTTACTTCTCAGGTCATACTTTTAACTTTAATTCAGTAGAGCAAAAAAGCCACGGTTAGGAACAGCCACATGAGTGTCAGTGTTATTGTGCCACCGAATGTAAGGCTGTCAGAGCAGCACAGCTTCCACAGAAAGCCCTGGGTTGACAATGAGTTCCAGACAAAGGTAAAAAGGAAACAATGGTGTCTGAGTTAGTATAGAGCCCAACAATAGTGCCAACAAAAATGTACGTATATGCTGCATGATAATGTCATTGTTGTTGACAGTCTGCACAGTAGAGGTTTTTTTTTCTTGCCATTTGAAGGTTGTCACAGTCCAGTAAATGTTCCCCGGTAGGCCACAACAGGGGTCCAAGTGTCCAGCTGCAGCCAGTTTATGGCCAATGCTTAAAATCTAATCCAAGCCTTGCCTGCAGACTAGGAGAGGTTATTCCTTTCATTAGCTTGTCACCATTTTTGAACATTTAAGGGGCAAAAAGACATAAAAAGGATGGATGCGGCTATTATGTCACTGTAAGGGTACACAATTAACCATTGAACAATCACTTTCTATATGCTGTGATTTATGTGCCATTACAATGACAATTCCAAGTACACTGCATACACTGATTTTCCCATGCTTTGTTTGGATGGAGGCAGGTGCACCAAGGCCCTGCTAAGGGATCATTCAAGTAAGACTCCGATATCCAATAAATGACTTGACACTTCATAACTCCTGAATGCATACACTTGAGCCAAAAACATACTTCCCGAATCTTCAAGTTAGCAAGTTTAACTCAAAGAAAGTTTAATTATCTTAGGGATTTTGCATTGGCTCAGTGGGAATGACGGCATTAAACCAATTTGTTCCCGTTTGTACTTCAGACCCAACAGCCAACATGTTACATCTTTCAAATGAAAGCACATAGACCTGAAGCACACATGTGGAATGTGTCCTCAAAACAGACATGCATAGCATACCGTTTGTCCCATATGCCTTTGTATTCCAATGTCAGATAGTGTTTTGTGACAGTGTTCACCTCTCCAGATGGGTCTCCATGGAAATCTGGAAAACACTGTTAAAGCATTTTTTAAGCAACTTGAATGTTTGCCCAGCTTATTACAAGCCATACATCAATTGTAGAGGATCCATCTTTGATCTGTACAGTCTACATTTTATTTATTTTTAATGAGGTTTTCAGAGCTTCTCTTTCTCTTCCCGAGTTGTACAATTGACTTTACTTACATGTGTTGTTTAATTATATGGATTCATCCTTTAATGTCTTTTGATACTAGAAATGTATTTAGTGTATGATGCAGCGACTTGCGGAGAGATCTTAGTTTCACAGGGTGTTGAATTTGCTCATGCTTCTCATTGCATTGTACTACTTGCTTTGCGTTCACTCTGACAGTGAACGAATCAGTGCATTAACAGTTTTTTTAAACCATACAGCACACAGACTCTGAAGTACATTTTCCAATGATATGCATTGTGTTTATCATTGTTAATGACATGTAGACTTTAGACAGTCTTTCTTTCACTTTGAGCGGTGGCTACAGTTTGCCTTTAGCCCTCTTTCCAAATAGCAGCAGCAGGCATAACTATGAGCTATTCAACACAATTCCTGAGCCAGCATTTTTTTAGGCAATTTCATCAAAAACCTTTCCTCGGCTGTATAAACAACGAGGCTTTGCTGATCTGTACCTTTGTTAGGTCCTCCTCAGAGAACCCAGCCCCAGTCACTCTGCCTTCCTCTCAGACTTACATTTACACAATACAAACAAAAGCCAGCCTGTGAACATTCCGCTGGTCTGGGAAAGGGTCATGGAGGTCAGACTTCCTGGGCCAGACTGGTCCGTGACACTACGGTTGGGCTCAGTGTCACTCCACCTCACACCGTGTCAGCATGAAGTGACAGAGCAGACAAGACACCCCCCCTCCTCCTCCTCCTCCTACAGTAATTCCCTAAAGGTCTCGCAGGCGTGGGATGCTAAGTTTGAGCTGGGATGAAAGGGGGAGCAGGGGCAATAGATGGGGCAGGAGGTCAAGGATATGGGGAGACTCACCCACTGGCCTGAGTTCCTTTTCTTTTCTGATCAGAGACATTTTAGATCTGTTCCTACTGCCCGCGATGACCTTAAGTGCCAAGGATCCCTGTCAGGGTTAAAGGTCACTCCCTCTGCATAACTATATTGCCCGGCATACGTGTATGAAAGTAAAAGTAACACAGGTTCACCAGGTTCACAAGAGCAGCAGGAGAAAAATAACAGAAATGTATGTTTTCATGCATAATAAAACATAATAATATGTTTGGAAATTCTCCAACAAACAAGCAGAATAAAAGCCAGACCATAAATAAAAGGACTAATCCCTTCCTGGGCTATGCCTTTGTCTCCGCTGACCCAGAGAGCTGTCAGAAGAGCAGAAAGGCCGTCAACACGCCCCTGAGAGGGCTGACATGGACCAGTGACCATGACCCGGGGCTCAGGACAATGAGCTGGTCAGAAGGATGGTGAGGGAGGGGGGGGCAGCAATGCCATGGAAGCCAAGGTGAATCGCATACAAGGAGAAAAAGGGGCTCAATTTTCATCTAGAAGCAAGACAGATGGAATAATGCAATAAATGGTGGTGCATCCTACTAACAGGGATAGAGAGTGTCTTGCTGGCTGTCATCTTTGCTAATGAAAGCGTGAAGACAGTTCCTGGCTGCTTGAGAGATTAAGTCAGATGCATAACCATGAATAACAGTAAATCCTTTCCTATAATTACTACTTTCTCCAAACAAAAATGAATGGAGGAGGCCCTTTCTTGGAGGAAGAAAAGATGGAGATTATGGCAAATTGAAGGCCAGGTGACGGGGAGGAGGAACAGGGAGGAAGGAAGGTGATGCTGGATGGAGACAGCAGGAAGACAAAAAGGGCAAAAGACAGAACAGAGACCGGATTAGAGGAGTGTCACAGCCCTGAGAGTTCGCCATGCATCTCGACCCAATATCCTCTCCTCTCATCAAAGATAATAGAACGAGTGCAAGGGAAACTACAGGAGGGAAGGGGAAGACACAAACACAACAAGCAGATGTGTCGTCTGGCCTGCGAGCAAATTAATCCTCCTCCCTCACCATGCTTTCTTCCTTTTATCAGTCAGTACAAAGAGACCTGCTTGTGTTTCAGGTCCAGACAACAGAGGAGGCTGGATGGTGGATTCCAGTCCTTGCTGAGAGAGGAGACTAGGAGGGGAGGGGGGGAAATAAGGGATTTGGGGGAGCCGGGTGGGAAATGTGGGTGTACGTGCCAGGTCAGCCTGGGACTTATGGCAGAGGGAAGATGGGAGATGAGAGAGACAGTGAAGGTTGGGGGTGATAGGAAGCTGGCTGGGCTAAGAGAGAAACGAATCAAACACTGACTCTCACAGAGCTCAGACACACTCATGGGCTTAGATGTGTGTCGGAGGTATAAGGAGAGGGAGGGAGGAGGCAAGGAGAGACAAAAAGAGAGAGGGGGAGTGATAGAAAGAAAAAAACGTATCGAGAAGGTAACAAAAAGATTGTGTCAACCGGTACAAACTTTCATTTTTGCTTGTTTTTTGTTCATTCCAAACTCATCTTTGACACGATTTTTTTAATGTTCCAATATTTCAAGTCAAGTAATGTTCCAATATTTCAAAGATTTAGGGCTCTTGTTCATTCAATATCATACATGGACAATAATTATAAAGCATAACAGGACCATCAGAACAATAAACTATAGTTTGATAATAAAGGTTTAATCACAGTTAGATTATGGTCTGAATTATCGGCAACAATAAAGTGCAATTTCCTAAATACCAAGCAAAATGATCTCTGATACTTTACTTTGATAATTTTTTTTCCATTTAGCAGAAGGGAACATCTATAACACAGCAGATATAAATAAAACACAGATTAATGACAAATATGTTTGATCCTGTTTGTAAAATAATTGTACTGTACTGTACAAAATTGGCAAAGTTATTACTTAAATATGTGCAGAATATGTGGCATAAACAAGACTTGAGACCATTAAGTGCAAACTTTTGATATTAAACAGTTCAATGCAAAACAAATTCAGGCAGGGAAGTATTGAGTTGTATACCCCTCCCCAGTAAAGAGATGCAATTTCATTTTGGGACGGAAAACCTCGAAAAAGAGGTTCAGGGTTAGCAACGCCTTTTTTTCAGTGTTGTTGCAACAGTAAAAAAAAAAGAAGGATGAGTAACATCGAATAAGCATTGGAAAGAAATACATTTGGAAAAAACAAATGGCAAACAGGCTAACAAACAGCTTGTTAGCCAAACATGTTTTTGATATCATTTATATCTTAGAGGAGCAGCCAAAACAGGGCTGGAAACAATGACGTGTGTGTGTGTGTGTGTGTGTGTGTGTGTGTGTGTGTGTGTGTGTGTGTCCTTTATCCACGTTGGATATCTTCTCCTAAATCTGCCTTAAACAGACATAATGAAGCCTCACAACATGAACACATTTTTTTGTGTGCCTCCTAATTCTGTCTGAATAGTCGCGACAAAGGAAACCTGTAACAGATAGCTAGTCTTGATTGGTCCCTGTGAGACGAGCATTGGTAAACTCCTTCCTGGGGGCAACTGGCCTCAAGCCCCTTCATGGGATTAGGGTTTGACCTGCAGAGAGGCAGCAGATGAGCAGGGATGGACACACACTGAGCTGGAAAGCCACAGGAGTCTTAGCAACAGAACATCTAAGCTCTAAAAAAGACCGCAACACAGGCCCACATATCTGCGTCTGTGCAGGTGTCCCAATTACTAAGCTGTGTTTTTCTCCTGTTTGTAAGGAGGTGACCTCTTGCCAGCTATTTTATTCAAATTTTTTAGGGCATTTGTTTTGAGAGATTGGAAAGGATGTCAGACTAAGGTCCTCGGCTGGACTCAAATCAGGGATGGTGCAAGATAACCTTTTAGACCTTGTGATTTCAAGGTAGCCCCCTTATTTGAAGTGTTATTATTTTTAATTGTTGTTTTCACCAGTCAAAGTAATAATTCATACTAAACCTGGAAGTGAAAAAACAAAGATGAACATTTCCAATGAACATTCATCAAAAAATAGGTAGTTGTGTTGTGAGGTGTGTTCATGTTATTGCAAATTGTGTCATTAGTTCATCAAATCAATAATTGTTTCACAATTTGTAATAGTTATCACCCAGCTACACTAAATGGCTTGGAGTAGGACATACTCATTGTTTATGATCATTTGGTATTCGTTATTATTTAAACCCGCATATCCGCCTTTCAGTGAACAGATGGCTTTAAACGTTTTTGTGTGCAGGTGTACAACTATGAAAACAGATACAAAGACACCGCTGCTTCCCACTGGAAACTAAAGTCAGGCCACTTTAAGATATCAACAGGGACTAAGAAGGAGCTTTCTGTGTTGTTAGAGGAAAACTTTGATCAAAGTTGTTTCTCCTCATCCATCTCTGACTGTCCTAGCCAGTCATAAATCATCTTCATTGGGCCGACTGTCAGGCTCAGTCCCATAGCCGTGAAGATCTAATTCACCAGCATAACGCTCTGCGCCGATCTCTGCTCCGCTGTCTTGCTGCACGGAAGAAAGAACCTTGTTCTTTTTGGACATAAGTGGTCCCACATAAAACTTTTTTTTTTTAAATCTAACATGACCTAGATAAATATCGTCCTAATAAGTTTGCTCAAGGGATTTAGAAAAAACATGTAATGTCTGTTCAGTTCAACAACACACCGCCGTTTGTCAGGAATTAGTCGATACCCTATAAGAATGGTTGATTCCAAAGTATTAAAGGGGTCTTGGACATTCTAAAACATCAGAAAAAATAGTTGTATCATTTTGTAAACTGGCATGCAAGCCCCTAAACAGAACCCAAGATGAAGTCTCATTGACAAGAATGAGACAAACCTTTTTAGCTTTTACCTCCCCTGTGGACCAAAGTCATAAAATGATTTGCATGGCTTCACTGAGTTCTGCTAGAGCATATCTGCAATGCTAATAAAGTCCATCGACACTGGCAGGTAATAGCATGCTACTGTAACTTTTCTACCTCAGCTCAGCACAGCTCAATCAGCCCCCGCCAGAGGCCTCTCCTCGACGAGTCCCCGCGGCTCAGAATCAGCAACTTTCAATCTCGGTGTGTTAGCACGCAAGAAGACGCAACTGTACGTTTGGGATGGGTGATGAGACAAGCAGACAGCACAGCGTGAGAGTGAGAGAACAGCAGCGGCTGCACACACACACAGTGTGTCGCACATACAAACACACACATACAGTCTAATATCAGCTCAGTCCCCGACTCCCTTTAAGAGACCTGAGAGCCAGAGAGGGGGAAATAAATACTCTGCTTTATTACAGAGAGAAAGACAGAGAGGGGAGACGAGGGGAGGAGGAAAAGTAAGACACAGAGGCAGGGTGAAACTGCGCACACACTCTCTCTCAAACATACACACACTCACATACACACACACAGCCATGGTTGGTTCTACCTAATGTTGCTGAATCCCATATAGCAGCTGAGAACTCTTTTATTCCCCCAGTCAGCAAACCTCCCTCACCCCTGTCCTCTCATATACTGCCAGCTGACAAAGTAGAAAGAGAGCATACTATATAATACAATAATGTAATAATACACACACCCTGGTCACATACCAACATCTCTCACATAATGAGGTAACGATATGCCTCTTTTGCATCTAATCAAGTGTTTGTTATCAATAAAACTCCACAGGGTACCTTTAATTAACATTCATAGACCAACCTACTAATTTAAAATTGCATTGTCAAAGGTATTGTGCTGTACAAGGTTATTTACACTAGATAAAATAATGAATCCCAGCAAGCATGAAGCATCTTTTGATATTGGATAAAGTTGTTTATAATCTCAATTATAACTCATCACATTGGGGAGTAAATAAAAACTAGGGAAATCAAAAATTAATTATTGTTGTACCTTTGACAGAAATGGCTTCTAATGACAACGTTTTAGTTTTGCACACCTGATCCCATTAAAATGCTTTAAAAGAGGAAAAAATAGCACTCATCCTGCCATGTGGTACTCGTGGTGTTGTGTAATGGTTCTTGTTACATGCCATATAAGAGATCCATCGGCAAAGATCAACATCATGATTTCCTTTCTTGATCCTGCCAGATCCAAGCTCCAACACCATAGAGTCATAACCAAGTTGTAAAAATTGTGGATTTCCCCCCCCCCAAAAAAAAAGCAGTAAAATCAGAGTAGGGAACTCTACATTTGTTTTTAAACGAATGAAGCACTGTATTGGCATTTCATTGTATTTCTAACCAGCTCACAGCCAACTCATGCAATCATAAAACAGTTTGAGTTGTCCTTGGACATGAACAATCCCATTGGACGCCATCCCATCTCTGCCATTCATCTCACATTTAGTGAGCCAGGAAAAGGAAAAACAGGATTTTGGATCTGGCAAGATAAAAGGAGACAGCATGATCTCTCTGCACATGTTGATCTTTGCCAATGAAGCTCTGATATGGCTTGTAAAAAGAATCAGGACAAAACACGATGAGTAACACAAAAGGCACACGGCTTTATTCTCATTCTGCGCTACTTCAAAGAGATTAATATTTCTCGCCTAATTAGTAGTATTAGTATGAGTAAAGTGTAAAGAGGCAGGAAATGGACATGCTCAAGGACAGGTAGAGCTGCATTAAAGCAACAGTACCAGTACAAACTCAAAAGACCCCGACACATTATAAACTTCCACACTAAACTTGAAGTGGGAGAGGTCATTTAAAAAAGTTACGTCAGTTCAGTGGGGTGGAGATTGGGTATTCATGATCGATTAGGCAGTGAAAGATACATATAGCCAGCAGACCATTGATCAAGTCAACTGCAATGAATAATGGCTGATTAATGCACATTCATTCAAAGAATCCCACAGCATTAAAATCTCAACATGTTGCACAGAAAACACATGTAAATATTATCCTGCCTTTAAGCATTACCACCAACTATCCTCTGAAATTATATTTTCTGTGCTTCTACCTCTTTCTTTTCTATCTAACCGAGGTGATTCCTTAACAATCCCTTTATTTCTTCAACACAGGCAGTCAGACTCTTAAATGTGTGTGTGAGAAAGTGACTCAATCTACTCCTCTAGATACAGTCCTGGAGGAGGAAGGAAGGTTTCCATGACCGAGTGCTACACGGAAGATTCTCCACAGGGTCCTCACAGTCAACATGGATGTCCCCTGGCACATTTCTGTGGTACCCCACAGAGTGAAGGGAGAAGCATAACAGTGTGCGCGTTTCTGTAGTAATCCCACACTACTCAGGCACGGCTCCAGCAGATACGGGAACCCCCACAATGGATGACTCATGGAAGAGAGGGATTTACAGAGGAAGAGAAAGACTTCATGTGAGGGAGGTATAGTAAAAGAGGCAGAGGACAAAGTTACCTGAATATCATGAGTGTGCTGTTCCTAAAGTAGAAAGGGGCAGGAGAAATATTGTGCATTTTTGTTCAACTGTATAGCCACTGAATCAAGTCATTTAAATGTTTTGTTTGCCTATTAGCAACGAGAAATTATACTCAATATGTGCCAAAGATTTATTTGTGTTAACTTACATTGTCAACACTGTTTGTACATCAGACACAACTGATTTTATTTTTCAAAGTCAAATTACCCAGCATATACAGTATCTTGATAACAGCTCTTTAATAATGATATTTCTCAAATATCAGATATCATCATCTCAAAGGTCAGGAATCAATTAGCTCAATAACCGTACATATTATCTCCGGGCAGATAATATGGCTCGCACCTTGAACATAAAAAGAAACAAGGGGACACTGTCCATCTACTTTGACTTTGTTAAGCAACAAGCATCATTGACGTAAACACAGTCCGCGGTGCCTCCCGTCATCAGAGGAGTGATGTGATCCGGGTTAGGCCCAGGTCTCTGAAGATTTAAACACAGCATTGCCTACAATGTATTGTACACCTGTATTGTACACTGTGAAGGTTTGGGCAGAAACTGCATTGTAAACAGATCGCAGATTGAGGCTTTGTGTGCCAGAACAAGGGTGGTTTGTAACAAGAAGGCAGAAAAGCAACATCTTTAAATGGGAGATTCTAACACACACACACACACACACACACACACACACACACACACACACACACACACACACACACACACACACACACACACACACACACACACACACACACACACAACACTTCATATTGACAGCCACCACAGCCCATCTGCCCACACTCAGCCCTGACTGTCAATCAGCAGCAAGCCGCCTCCCCCTCAGCCTATCCATCACCAGGCCTAAGGCACCGGGCCACACCGCCTGGCTCAAACACTGACTTCCACAACACGTGATCCAGTGCATGATGCTACTTTTTGCCCATCCGATAACTACTCAAAGTTATATACACACTATCCACAATGTGTATTGCCAAATGTAAAATGAACCGAATTATCTTTGGAGAATTTCGTCTAAAATGTTGCCATTAAACTAAATACGTTCTTAATGCAGAATTGGTCTCCATGCATCAGCATACAGGACTACGGAATGGAAATGCATTTACATGAAGTCCTACCAGAGTACATACATTAGAGGTGACAATATGAGCCTTTGCATTATAAATTTTAAAACAAGTAATAAAAACTGCCAGCTTATGAGCGTTGCATACCAGCAATTTCCTAACGTTTCGCAACATGTAACTATGAGCGTCTTTTAACTGTAAGTGACGATGGACAGATGTGAAAATTGGAAACCCACACCTTCAGCAGTCTAACATACTGTATCAACACTATGTCTAATGGGATGCAGTGGCTGCCAGTTGTGTGTTGTCAGTTCTTATTAGTCCCACTTTTATACTTATGCAGGTTTATAAAGGTCAGCTACAAATTCATTTTGTGAAGACACACACATGAACACACCTTCATTTCCAGTAATGGCTCATATTTCCAGCCCTTTACCGCTGTCTAGAAAAGAGGGGCAAATGCTCCAGGTAGTGCAGCATACTAAGCGTGCGCGCACACACACACACACACACACACACACACACACACTCTCTCAAACACACACACACACACACACACACACACACACACACACACACACACAT
>NW_011369947.1:23472796-23478235 GCF_000735185.1 Notothenia coriiceps | reverse complement strand
CTGTCGCTGGGCAACACGGACTTTCAACTCCCTCCAAAGATTTTCTATGGGGTTGAGATCTGGAGACTGGCTAGGCCACTCCAGGACCTTGAAATGCTTCTAACGAAGCCTCCTTCATTGCCCGGGCGGTGTGTTTGGGATCATTGTCATGCTGAAAGACCCAGCCACATTTCATCTTAAATGCCCTTGCTGATGGAAGGAGGTTGTCACTCATAATCTCACGATACATGGCCCCATTCATTTTTTCTAAATGCTCTTTAGCAATCGGGAGAAAAAAATCTGGGTTCGGGATTTTTATTTTTATTTATTTTTAAATACTTTTTTAAAATGTTGTATTCAATGTTACAAAACAAAAATGACCATGTTCAAGTCTTAAAGTCATCCTGAGGCCTTAGTTTTGGTTTCAAATTACACAACATCATGTATGTGTTGCTTCTTTGGGGCTTGTTTTCATAGACCTGGTTGCTTATTTCTCTCAAATCTGGCAACAGAGTGGGCAGGGTGCAGTGTCTAATTGTAGCAGTAAGCTAACGAGTACTGATAAGCTTTATTTTGTTTTGATCCAATGCTGCACAACTGAACTGATCCAATGCTGATGTGAAAAAAATAAGCAATATCCATGTTGGATAGAATATCCAATTTAAATAAAAAAATAACCTTAAGGGACAACTTGAATGCTTTTTTTCCTCTTAATGCATTGCATAAAGATCGGATCGGGAAAAATCGGTATCGGCAAATTGTCAAAATCAAATGATCGGAATCGGATCGGGAGCAAAAAATCGGGGACATCCCTAATTGAAATCCATTATGTTACCACTCTGGACTAGTGGAAGATTTAAGAAAGCAACACAAATGTGTAAATTAACCAAGAAGCTAAAAGTCAAAAATATATCACACAGACTGGATGTAAATTAATTGTCTGACTTTGTGCATCGCATATTGTCTCATTACAGATACTGTATAATTAACACAATCAATAAGCCCTGAAATCACATGACATAAGCTTTTATAAACCCATCAACACTAAAAAAAAAAAAACATTAGGTAACATTGTTCCTTCTGTTATGACAGAAACATAAAAGTAAAAAGTGAGAGGGAGCAGAAAGTGTAAGAAAATGTATCTGTTTGGGAAAAGGAGTTGGTGGAAAAGTGATGAAGACACAGCATAATGCTTATTGTTTAGACACTTTAGTCAGGTGGCAAACTCATAAATGAAGAAACAAGGTGCATTTCCTGCAGATAAAATACTATGCAAAGCAGGCGTTGCTTCAGCTGGTGCCAGGCATGGTGCTCACCGGAAGATCTTTTTCAGATACAATTCAGAAAGTGATATTTGGAGGTAACATAAATCAACAATAAGGGAAAAAAACATGAACTTAAATCTACATTTGTGTCGAAAAAATACACTGTTGAAAAAGCTTAAGTGCACTTAGATCTACTGAAAAAAGGTGAACACGTTTTGTGTAGCCGCATAATGTGCATCCGTCAGTCTCTTGAACAGAGAGAGTCAGGAACTTCAATGCTTCAAGCTGCCAGAAGTATTCTTAGCAAGCTTCTTAGAAACAAGCTTCTTAGAAAGGAAAAAAGGGCTCACACTACTCCAGAGCATCGATTAGAGCCAGCATTCCTCGGCAAGTTGTCCTTGAAAAGATGGACAAGCTGCTGCAATGAGACAAAGGCTAACAGGCGACCACATGTTGGAGACAAACCAAGAGAGATATAATTAGAAGACAGAGCGAGCAAATACAGACACAACAGGAGATTGAGGCAAATAAAAACCTCACAAAGAAATGTAATGTACTAACAGGAGCAGAGGGAAAGCAGAGGCAGAGCGCGAGAGCTGGAGCAGCGGGTTAAAAACGACGAGAGAAAGACAGAAAGTGTACAGGTGAGGAAATCCCGATTACAGCGTGACCTTGTTAACCCCAGAGGCTCGTTAGAGTCTCGTTACAGCAGCATTTTCCAGGCCCATCCCCTGTCACACCTTCATTAAGCCCATCGACCCACTGTGCTTATTAAACACATTCATTACCCAAAGTATCGAACTGCTGCTGCTATCGCCGACCCCAAATGCATCACAGGTGCAGGCAGAAGGGTGACGTCTGGTGGAAACACGCAAATGGACTCACAACACCTATAGACATTCATACACACACACACATTCCCGCCTCTTATCAATCATCACTAATTAAGTCAGCGATTAGAGCTGCTTTGGCCTCTCAATCACAAATTGACACAGACAAAGGGAGGAGAGGCAGATATATGGGGTGAAAGAAACCCAGAGGGAGGATACGGCTTGTTTGAGAGAGGGGGAGAGTGATGGGATGAGTAAAGGGACGATAATACAATTGTTTGAAACAAGCCAAAAGAGGCAGGCAGACTTTCTCTCTCAGGCGTCTTCTGTTTTACACTTCTGTCTTTTCTCCACAGCACAGGACAGAGGTGAATCCCCAAGGAAGGTTATTCATCATGAAACATACAACGCAGTCCGTAAAGCTAAAGGACGAGGCCTCTTTAAATGATGACATCATTTCTGCCCTTCTCAAACAAAAGGAAAACTCATCATTAGAGAGAGAGAAAGGTAGAGGAAGGGAAAGAGCGCAAGGAGATTAAGAAGAGTAAAGGCGTGAGCGAGTTGTCGGAAAGGGCCATGAATCATTGTGACATCCCTGGCTGGGTGTCAGAATCTGCTGCTGTCTGAAGCTGGATAAACAGAAGGCCTCTAAAGCAATGCTCTTTAAACGCAGGCCAGGTCGGAGCCCGGCACTGGCCCTCAGGAGAAACACAATGGGTGCCAACATGTTTTTACCTAACTTCATTGTCAAAAAGTGACTTGCTTTTGTGTTCCCAAAACCTTTTCAGCTTGCTGCTGGCTGCCAGCGGTGGACCAACTGCAAAAACATCAAATCTAGAGTTGCTGTGTCAATGAACCGCTGGTTTAAAAAGGAACACGTACATTTAAAAAAAAGCTAGAATAAGGGGAAAAGAAAAGTAAAGCACATTAAGCTCTGGGACTGCAACGTGTGAAAGAATATTCTCTAATGGTCTAGAAAATGTAAAAAGACAATAAAATACCAATCGCAATAGTGTTCAGTACAAGGCAATACATGTCTTTTTGTCCGACCAACAGTCATAAATTCTAAGATATGCAATGTACTAAAGCGTAACACCAAGAAAAGGACCAATAGTTGAACATTCCTGCTTGAAAATGGACCTCAAATTATTAAATCATCAGCCCGATCTTTCTTGTTAGATTTTTGTTATTAGGCCAAGTATTCAAATTGCTTGTTTCACGTAACAAAAAGTCCAAACCCAAAGTCATTATGTTAATTAAAAAGCTGCAGCTGATTCAGAACGCTGCTGCTCGAGTCCTCACTAACACTAAGAAAGTGGATCACATCACTCCTGTTCTGAAGTCTTTACACTGGCTTCCTGTGTGTCAAAGAATAGATTTCAAAATACTGCTGCTGTTTATAAAGCACTGAATGGTTTAGGCCCAAAATACATTTCTGACCTCCTGCTAAATTATGAACCATCCAGATCTCTCAGGTCTTCAGGGACGGGTCAGCTTTCTGTCCCCAGAGTCAGAACTAAACATGGTAGAGCAGCGTTCAGTTATTATGCTCCAAATATCTGGAACAAACTCCCAGAAACCTGCAGGTCCGCTAAAACTCTTACTACTTTTAAATCCAGGCTGAAGACTTTTCTTTTTGTTGCTGCTTTTAATTGAAACTGAGCTGTTGTGTTCATCAGTAAAGTGGAACTTCTGTGTGAACTATTCATATCTTAAACTGCACTGTAACATTTTATTCATGTACTTTTTATTCATTTATTCTTTTTTTTCTTTTAATGTTTCTTTTATTATCTTTTCTTTTTAATGACTGTTTTTAAATGCCTTTGTCTGAATGTCTTTCATTTGTGTAAACTGCCTTGTGTTGAAAGGTGCTATATAAATAAACGTGCCTTGCCTTGATGACCTCGAAACATCAAATCCTAATAGGAACCAACAATTATTTCACGTGTTTGCTTTAAAGAGATTGCGGTCTCCTTATAAAATATAACTGAGTTGTTAGCCATAAGGCAGGATTCATTTTGCACAGCATGTTCCACAGCCACCCGGTAAGAAAGGTTGGAAAGAAAGTCTCAGGCCGCCGTCTCTCCCTGTGCTCAGCCAGAGTAAGCAATGAACAGAAAAGCAATAGAAATGGAAGTCACATTCACATTAACATTCTTCAGAGCTTTTCCCAGTACTCTGGTAGCTGCGGGCAAATGCTTGATAACGTCATAGAGACGAGTGCCGCTACAACATCTACGGTATTAAAAGATGAAATACTACCGCTGCAAAAGCCATTCAGAAAGTCTGAGAATGTGCTTGCTTTCTTAAGGTATTCAAATGTTTATATAAATGATATGCCAGTGGAAAGATATGAAAGATGCCAACAGAAACCCACCAGAGCACAAATATTAGAGCCATAGCATCAACAGGTTAGAGAGCATCATTACATCCAAATCAAACTGACTTTAAAAAAGGACTTCTTGTGAATAATTGTTCCAATAACTTGTAGCAGACACATAAACCACAGAGTAAAAAACACAGTTAAGGAAAAAATTGTGTTGCTCAAATATTTATTAACATCCTAAAAACGTTATATTTTATGTGCTGTCTAAGTATAAGAAACACTCTGCATTCAGCTGCCAGTTCGCTCGCCAGTCAGTTATAACTTCACTTATCCAGTCCTGCTACGCCCTCTGCAGGGGAAACTAGGCACATCAACCAAGAGCACTGAACTCGTATCCAGTGCGGTGTACATGTTGTAAAAAAAGAGCACTGATTCAAGGCCTAAGTGCAATCTCTTTCATTTATAAGGTCATAATAGTTACTTGACTTGCCTTAAAGGTCACCTATTATACAAAATCCACTTATTTTTCATGTCTTTTATACATAATCATGTGTCCCCTCTGTGTAAAGAGATTCTGAAAGTTTCAGGAAAAAAGATTCGCTCTCTTTTTGTCCTGATCCATTTATATAAAAACCTGTCTGAAAATGAGCTGATCAGATTTTGGCCACTTTATGATGTCATAACGATTTTTTGGCTTGTGTAACCCAGTAGGTAGCTGGTCTCTTCAGTGGACCACTGCTGCTTGTTAAGTTTCTCCATCCTTGTGTAGAAACTGGATAAAACGCCGGCTTTTTGTTGTTGTTCAGGAGTTGATCCGGCCCCGGCCCCTGCCCCTGCCTCGACGTAAGCGTGACGTATGCGGTGCTTTTGCTACAGCCGGAAAAAATGTTGGTGCTTGAAACGGACCGGATTCCGGAGCTAAGAGGCTGCTCGCTGCGGTGTGAACAGGAAAACCCGGTGCTTTTCAAGCTCCAGCTCCGAACCGGCCCTGAAACATCGTTGGTGTGAATGAGGTATAAGTTACAGACACACGAGCCAC
>NW_011369947.1:23458498-23472742 GCF_000735185.1 Notothenia coriiceps | reverse complement strand
AGTCAAAATACCAATACCACAGGACAATTTTTTTTTTTAAAGCAATATTTTTAGTGGCCCGAGCGGGCAAGTGGAAAGTACGTTATGCTGGCCCGGGGTGTCTAAATAGTGCTTCCGGGCCAGCGGGCCATTTATAATGTCGAGCCCTTACCGGCCGGCCCACATCGTCCGACCGGCCCACTTCAGTACCGGCCCATCGGGATTCGTCCCGAACGTCCCGATGGCCAGTCCGCCCCTGCATCCAAGCTACCATAGGGCATTAACTATAATTTGTATGTCAAGTTTGCAACAAAGTAATAGCCTCCAGTAGACTAGTTGTGAATCAGGACTTACCTTTAGTGTTTCTTTAGGTATTTTACTCAAATCCTCCACATATTCCTTACAGCTGTAGCACAGGAAATTCTGCAGAGACACCAAATGTAATACATAAATAGACTAGATATGCGATATTACATTACTTTTTAAAACTCTGGTCTTGCACCTTAATACTGTTTATCCCCCTGTCTTCACCTATAGCTCTCCATCCCTTCATAGCAGAGGAAGCTGTTGCTGCATCTGTCCAGCAAGGCTGATGCTCAACTGTTGCCTACTTTGATGCCTTTTGAGGCTCAATCAACATAAACTTGAGCCTCTCATGATTTTACCTGAGGCAGTGCAGGCTATGAGTCACCAGCAAAATAAAGCCAAACAAAGTTATTCCCCTACCCGCACGAAAATTATCACCGATTTCCTGTCTCGATATAATTTCTTGAACGGAAAGGAGACTCCATGCCGGTTGTAAATTAAACAATCTTCGACGTCTTCAAGATGATAGTCGATAGAAACGCTCCCAATGTCCTTGTTTTCTATAGTTACTTGTCGAATTATTGGTGAAATTGCTTCAGCCATTTTTTCCTGAGGCTTCCCGAACTAGCATTGCTATTTTGGGAGTTGCTGTTCAGGCTTGAAGAGTTGGTGGCTGCAAATTCACGCCCATAATTTGCATGTGTGTGTGCGTGCGTGCGTGTTGGTGTGTGCGCGCGCGTCTGTGTGGGAGAGAGAGAGAGAAAGAGAGAGAGAGAGAGTGGGAAAGAGTAGGAAAGAGTAGGGGGGAAGTGAAAAGCAAAGTAACAGTAGTTCATATCCATGTTATATTATTTGCTACTATGTTAGTTTTTTAAATTATTAGATGCTATTGCTAATTCGTTTTAAGACTAAACCAAGATAACCCTGGTGACATCCTTACATTTTTATGGAAATATTCACCTAACCGTGATTTTTTTTATTACTTTAATGTATCTTTTACATACTTGCTGTTTATAATGCTGTTTTGTGTGTTTTTTGGTCGTGGTACTGTCATGGCATAGGCTATAGTCTTATTAAACAAGGACCGTGTATAAAAAACACGATTCTCAAATTTGTTATGACATATTTAGCTATAAGCTCCATTCCATAACAATTAATGACTCTTGAATAAGGCATAATTATCTATCTCACTAACACTAACACAGATACACTTTAAATGAATTTGAAACATAAGAAAGAATGCGATCAAATTAATGTCGACAAGATTGGGTTCTCAATGACACATGGGGAAAAATAGTTATAGTCCGGGAAGAATGTAAACATTAACGCAAAAAATATATATTCTGAAACGTAAAACTATGATAACGCACACACGGTTATACAATTTGGGTCACATTGGGATTTACTTCTCCCTCCAGGCCCTTCATCCAGCCTCCATGACGAATTACGAATCGGCCTCGTCGGCTTCCTTCGCGCTGCCCTCTCGGTGCGGAAGTGTTGTCCTCCAGCAGCAGCAGCAGAGCCAGAGCTGCACTGTGTGGATAAACACTACGCTAGTTCTGTAGCAGGGTCTCTCACCTCCTCGTCTCTACTGCCCGGACTTGTCAGCACTCAGCTCGGCTGTGCAGCATAGCAGTATTATGCGAGCACCGTCCGGAGTGAGGGAGCACCGTGTGAAGTGGTGAGACATGTTTCATGTTATGGCTACAGCTAAGTTAGCATCCAGTGATGGAGCAAGCTAGCCTGTCAGAAAGCTCAACTGGGTTAGCACTGTAACCGTGTGTTTGCTCTAAACTAGGGCCGTGAGTGTATCGCTATGATGGAGATAATGTTCAACATAAACCTGTCGCAGTAAAATAGAATCAACAAGTACAACGTTTGTGACTGTGTGAGAGAAACAAATGGCCACCTGTTCAATGTTGACATCTTTTCATTCGGCTGCAACCAGACGTTGCATCGGTGCTACTTCCTTGCTAGACCATCGCATTACAATAACGAATGTGTTATTTATTACTCTGACGTAGACAGCGTAATCAACGTGTGACAAGTAATGTATTCATAACACAAGTAATATAGGTCGGATGGTTTCGACAGCTCGGTTTCAAAGTGTTGTGCTCATGAGCCTCATGTGTTGATATTGTTATTTGCCCAACTCTTTCACTATATGCCAAGGCACACAGGGGATAGGTCCTTCACATATAAGGAAGAGGCCACGTTCCTCTCTTCTTTTAATCTAATTTTATGTCTTGTGTACATTCAGATTGAGAGTTCATAATTACAGTCATGGGTTGGAAAGGGGATTATTTATTCCATGTAGTGAAAGTGAAAGTATCCATAGTCTTTATTTGTGTGCAATGTACATTCAGTAGGACAAGGTTAAAGGTGGGGTAGGTAAGTTTGAGAAACCGGCTCGAGATACACTTTTTGTTATATTCCATGGAATGCTCTTAACATCCCGATAGCAAAGCATCTTAAGTGCTTTGACAAAAAATCCATAAAAAAAAGGCATCTGTGGAAGCCGTAGTACTGTAAAAAGCACGACCAATCATTTTAGCCGGCCCGGCTAAAATAACTGGATAGCCTACCTGCCTGTCAGCTTTCCATCTGTGCACAAACTTATCTCGTGCCCTCATTGGTCATGTGCGTGTTCGTGTGTGTTGGAGGACAGACTCAAACTTATTTTTGAAAATCATTACTATTGTTTTCAATAAATTAATTTGTCACTTTGTTTTCTATCATTTCAACTGCAAAATTCGCTCTTTAGGAGAAACGACAAGAGCACATTAGCAAAGGACAGTGATGCAGAATAGCTTGACTTTATCAGGGCCTTCCTTTACAAGTGATATGCACTCAAACATTTGTGCTAATAGCTAGCATTAAGATTTTGTTTAGGAGCGATTCCTCTACCACTCGATTGAAGGGTTGATTAAACCTTAGCTCTTTTTTTTGCACCATCCTAAATGTTGTTGTGTGTTGTTCTTTTTGTATTCTTTTCACATATATGAATGTAATGTTTTTAATTTATTGAAGATTATGTTAAAGGTGGGGTAGGTATGTTTGAGAAACTGGCTCGAGATACACTTTTTGTTATATTCCATGGAATGCTCTTAACATCCCGATAGCAAAGCATCTTAAGTGCTTTGACAAAAAATCCATAAAAAAAAGGCATCTGTGGAAGCCGTAGTACATCTGAGCCGGCCCGGCTAAAATAACTGGATGGCCTACCTGCCTGTCAGCTTTCCATCTGTGCACAAACTTATCTCGTGCCCTCATTGGTCATGTGCGTGTTCGTGTGTGTTGGAGGAGGGGCTCTGTAAGGAAGTGGCAGATTTGTTCCGGCTGTGTATTTTTAAATTCTAGCACACTCGAGCTGGTTTCTCCAAAATTACCTACCCCACCTTTAAGACTGCATTAAGCACTTACAAGTTTTAAATATCATGCTTGTTTGGGTAAATGAAACACAAACAAGGTTCAAAGTAGGGAACTAAAAGCATCAAAATACCAAAGTATGTAATAATTGGTAAAAAAACCAGAATGTATTGTATAGACACAAATATGATACCAACAATGATACCACT
Source organism: Notothenia coriiceps (assembly GCF_000735185.1). Classification (NCBI taxonomy): domain Eukaryota; kingdom Metazoa; phylum Chordata; class Actinopteri; order Perciformes; family Nototheniidae; genus Notothenia; species Notothenia coriiceps. Next base: position 23,468,879 of record NW_011369947.1, on the reverse strand, counting down.
AGTTTAATTGTCAAGGTCCTTAGAATATTCCCAAATCATGGATTTACTAATGAATTGAATCCTGTCTGTTCTAGAGTTTCCTTGAATCATCTATATGGGCCATCTTCTCTCGAAAAATGGTTACCGCCTGAAGAAGAGGACTCGTAAGTTGCATCACAGGAAGAAGAAGAAGAGGAACTGTTTCCTGCAGCTGCCCTGCATGCTCTGCTTCATCGTCCACAGCAACAGCAGCGGTCTTGACGACGAAGGTGACCATTTGGAGGCCGGCATCAACGGCAGTGCGTGCCGTCACAACAGCATCACCGGGATCAGTGTTCCTGGTGTGGGTGGCGTTGGCATCGGAGCAGCAGCTGCCTCGAAGCTTGCCGAGCGATACGCAACACTCACATCTCCTGAAGACTGCTCCAAGTTCCTGCTGTCTCCGCGGGAGCTGGCTATCTGGGAGGGCCAAGGAAGGAGCCTCTTATCAGCTGTTCCTGCCAAACTGATTCCACCACCCGCGCTATTCAGATCCGCTGGGGTGTCTGTGAACATTCCCCTACCTGTGCCTGGCAGCACCAGTGACCACACTGAGATGGTAGGGAGCCGCACCAACAGCACCACATGTTGTAGCTGCTGAAGATGCAGCATTGACCCAAATCAGTTCAGAGGGCCGAAACAGCCGTGATTTACCAGTACAGCTGATTCAAATTCAAAGGTTTTATTGTCATATGCAAAAATCTACAGTGCAGGAATGGCAATGAAATTCTTCTGACCTGAGCTCCCCCAACAATGCAACATACATAATGAAATACAACAATTCCAAATACAAAATGAAAAGTAGTGAAAAGAGTCTCATTATTCATAGGGCTTTAACTCAAGAACATTTCAGAAAGTTTAAACATAAGTGCCCATTGGAGACTGTTTACCTATTTAAATTAAACAATCTGTCACCCAGATGAGTTCTACCATGTACAATGAACAAAATAACAATTGTTAAAAATATGTTTGACAAGATGAAAAAACTGTTCTGGAAGTGACTTATGAGCATTACAATATATAAATCGTCTACAGTGGGTTTGTTGACCAGTGCCCCAACTTTTCATACTAGTATGTATATAAGTCTATTCAAACTTTACTCCAAAAGCAACAGCATTTTTTAATCCTCTTTTATTCTGTTCTAATTGAATATCCAAGGTATAGGGTGCTGTTGTTATCGTTTGATAATGTGGGTGGTGGGAGTTTCTTAAACACTGTAATTGTATTTAAAGGCTTTACACTTCAATGTGCCTTGACTTGCCTGCCGTAACTGTTCCACCTGGCTGATCTGTGCGTGTCTCTGGGTGCAGGTGTGTAAGAGGAAGTGCTCAGAGGTGCAGAGGTGCACCCCCTGTAAGCAGCCGCGCTGCGCCTTCGCCGCCCCTGACGGAGTGCTGGAGAACGGGGGAGTGGGAGGAGGAGGTGGAGGAGAGGCCGCCTCAAACTCTGAAACTGGCCACTGCCACCTCCCCACCTGTCCACTCCCCTCCTCCTCCACTTCTTCTTCCTCTGCCTCCTCCTCTTCCTCCTCACCTGCTGATGGCTGCTGCGGGTTGGGTCTTCATGCTGATCTGCCGCACAGCTCAGACTCGTCCCCCTGCTGCTTGCAGCATTATGACGACTGCCAGGCGAGAAGTTCTGACGCCACTGATCACTCAAGTATCAACCACCTGCCTTCCTCCATCCTGCTTAAGGTCAGAGTTCATCAAAGAAATAGGTGTTTTGTGAATATGTACCATTGGTTGGGTGCTAGGAGAAATGCAAACATACCACGACGACAACTTAGCCACGCTATCTGAAATATTGTTGAATAGCTTTTACTAGACTGGAAACGTGCTTTCTAAATGGATTTGTCCTTGTGTTTATATATCTTGTTTTTTCTCCTTGCAGGTGCTCTCTCACTTGACAGTGAAGGAGCGCTGTCTGTGTGCCTCTCTGGTGTGTAAGTACTGGAGGGACCTCTGCTTGGACTTCCAGTTCTGGAAGCAAATCGATCTCAGTGGCCTACAACAAGTAAGCACACAGAATGATGCATTTTTGTCATCAATCTTTCTATTCACAAGTGATTCATTAGTTTTTCAATTGTTCTTATCTTTCATTTTAGACATTAAGCTCATAATCTGGCCTGGGGTGATTGAGCAGGAGAGGCCTTACCTTCTTGCCAACATGATAGATAGCTGTCTTGTCAACCCATATAGTTAACAATATTTATGTTTATCATCTCCTTGTGTTCCCCAGGTAAATGATGATCTCCTGGTGAAGATAGCGTCACGAAGGCAGAATGTGACAGAGATTAACATCTCTGACTGCAGAGGTGTCCATGACCACGGCGTGTCCTCCCTGGCCTCACACTGCCCAGGCCTGCAGAAGTACACAGCATACCGATGCAAGCAGCTAGGAGACATGTCTCTATCGGCCTTGGCCACACACTGCCCTCTGCTGGTGAAGGTGCATGTGGGCAACCAGGACAAACTGACAGATGAAGCACTTAAAAAGGTATCGATATAGAGACATGAGGAAATGCAAACTTCCCTTTTCAATGTCTGCTTGTGATACACCCGCCTCATATGCTCGGTTTACTCTTACGTAAAAATGAAGTAATACTCCAATAAAGTGATTCAGGTGAAGATGTTATTTAATTTGAAATATTCTCAATAATGTGACCTTTTTGGCTTTCAGCTTGGAGAGCACTGCAGTGAGCTGAAGGACATCCACCTTGGTCAGTGCTACAGTATCACGAATGAGGGCATGGTGGCCTTGGCTAAAGGTTGCCCTAAACTGCAGAGACTCTACCTGCAAGAGAACAAACTGGTGAGTCCCACACATTCAGGTTCATATGCATGCTTTTTCTCCCTGCTTGCCTCGTGGCTTCTGCTCTTACACGAGCCACATTGACTTTGTCAAGATGAAGTCGGCAATTATTTAATGTGGTCTCTTGGAAAGCTATGGTCTCAGCAATGACTCGATATGCGATATGTGTTTTCTTACTATAACCTCGATATAATATCTATATATATTTATTCATTAACATTCCTATGCTCTAGTAACTACTATGATCAGTGGTTATTATAATATTGTCAGAGCCCTGTCTCTTGCATGTCTTACTGTTTGATACCGCAATGTGTCATTCACAAGTACAGCCTGAAAATGTGGCTTCTTACAATGTATGCATTGCCAGCCTGATGTTCACTAGGCAATATCTACATTTTCCTACAGATTTATTATTTTTCATTAGGATTTCTTTTTTATGATGACCTTCTTAGAACTTGGAGGTCCTTAGGGAAGTTGCAGTTTAATAAGAGGATGATGTTCTCTTACTAAACACTGTAAAATGTATTAATGCTTGAATATATTTGGTACATATCAAAACCACCCACATGTTTTCTTATAGATAAACATGTGGGTGGTGTGCAGACATGTGTTTGCTGACTAATGCTTTAATCAGAGTAATGACTGATCTTATTATTATCACAGCTGGTGTTGTTTATACATCATGAGCATGAGAGAACTGCCTTTTCACTTCCCCCCCCCCCCAACATATTTATTTAAAAAAAGAGCAGTTAGAAAGTGACATGCTACTTTAATCTACCAATTGATGTCACTGTTTTCCACATTTCTAAAAACAGCCTGCCAGCTTGTAGATAGTTGTGCTCAACTCCTCTGAATCATGATCAAATGTTACTTTATTTGTCATGAAGTGTCTAATTATGATACATAAAGTGAACATTAATAGTCATTTGGCATGTCTGTTTCTATTTCCTTTTTATTTAGATCTTCCTTTCTCACTAATGCTCCTGCACTTTTCCCTTCTAATGTGTCTTTGCAGTCCATGAGTAATTATGACCTTGATAAATTAGTCCGCATTAAGTTGTTAACAATAGCTCAGTTTATTAAAACCCCATTCATCAACTCAACAGTATCTGAAATTAGTGATTACCACTATGTGAGAGATTAATATTGCCGCTGATAACATTCAGCGCAGCACTATCCATTTCAGAAAGTCATTTTTCAGGCGAGGGATCGTTGCAGTTATTTTAGCTTCCTCTCATTAGGGTGCAGAGAAGTGGGCTGAACTTAGATGGGAATTCTCATCTGTAGGCACTCTGGTAGCTTGGCCTAAAATTGTCATTAGGTTTGGCAGGATTTAAGACAACCCAAACCTTTCTTTTGTTACAGTGGCCATTTATTTTCTGTGACAGCTTCAAATCTAAGGTTACATCCTCCTTTTTCTCAGGAGAAAAACAAACCATTTGTCTTGCCTTGTGGATAATGACAGACTTGTAATGAGTTTGGCTGAATGTTTTGGCCCTGTTAGATTCAGAAATATGCACAAAAGCTGAAATATTTGGGTTCATATCTTGCTTTTTTTAGACGTGTAATAGTTATAACAATTTTGTATCACATATGAAAAATGTAGAAGGTGCCAACCATTTGTACTTTAAGGATTCTATTTCATTCTGGGTCTGCTGTTTATAGACCAACTAAAAGGGTTTGATGCAGCATGGAAAAAGCTCTTACTGAAAGGTTTATGCAAAGAACCAAAGCTTGAACAGTCCTGGGATCATTGTGTGCGTTGAACCTTTGTTCTCATCATGAGTTGATCCAGGATTGAGATGCGCTTTTTGGTTTTTAGTGTGCTATAAATTGCATAGTCATGGGACATGTTAAAGAGCTCCTCTCGTCTCCTCTTCTCTCCCCTCGTCTCCTCTCCTCTCGTCTCGTCTTCTCTCGTCTCCTCTCCTCTCGTCTCCTCTCGTCTCCTCTCCTCTCTTCTTCTCTCGTCTCGTCTCGTCTCGTCTCCTCTCCTCTCTGCTGGCTTGTTTTTGCGGTATAAGGAATCCTGTCCCAGTCTCTCTTAATCAATCACAGATGAGGATGAGCCTTTCACTCACTGCGATCTGCTCTATCTTTCTCCTCCTAAAATTGAATAATTGAATCGCTGCAGGATGTTTCTGTGTGGTCTTTTGGCTCGGCCTCTGCCTTTTTCTTTGTCATGTGCACACCCACATACATTTTTTCTTCCCTACTGGCCTCCTTGTTGCCGTGGTTGTGGTTTGAGTTCCTTGCTGGAGGGTCCTTCTCTGCTTTAAGACCTTATCCAGCTCTGTGGATAGTTAAACTTCTTTTTTTTTTGTTGGGGGCGGGGCAACATCTTGAATAAGCTTTTGAAGCCTCGAGGAATCGTTGCACCGACATTGTTGGTAGTAACTAAGCTAATGTTGCTCTGTTTGTTTGGCAGTGAGTGAACAGTTGATGAAGGTTAAGGAGACTTTTGAAACAAATGGCTGTTGAAAGTTGCCAATGAAATGCTGAGAATGTCTGCAGGAGTGACTAGTGTGTCTCCAAATGTAGTTTCCAGGGGACAATTTGACACTTGCTCTTTCATTGCTTGTTAGCTGGGGGCCAAATCAGCCCAGGGCTACAGATAACCCTAGGCTAAGAGTGTGTTTTGTGCAAAGCAGGTCGACTTAAGCGTCTCTCAGCCTCGCTCTTTTTGACATCGACCTGCATTCTTTATTGGCGATCATCCAGTATTTATGCCAGAGCTGGTTATATTGCTCCAGTTGCCTTTCAATGCTTGTTTTCATCTTCTGAAGTGTTTTTTCCTCTCTCCCACATTCATATTCTGTGCTCTTCCAACACCTCGAAGGGCAAAGGCTCCGAGAATAGCAAATTCCCCTTTTCCTCATCTCACTTCAATTTGCCGTAGGGGGGAAAGGCAACCCTGAAAGTTTACCTCTGAGTTCTGTCAGTTTTATAGACCAACTGGTGGACGAGCTGTACTCTGAGAAAACCTCTTGTCACCCATCCCTCCATGTCGATATTGCTGCTCCGATGTTCCTTTCAATTAAACACATCGCAATCTGCAAATTTTTTGCTCGAGAAGCACTTTTTCTACTCTCTTTTCCCCTTTCTCTCATAAAAAAACCTTTATCTTCTCTCTTGTCTTGTCAAAATCATAGTGTGTGCACTTAATTTCCCTGCATGTGATGGGAATATTCCTCCACTGGCTCATCTCAAAGAAATTGTGTCTACCTACACACCCTCTCTCTGCCCTTCTCTCATTCTCACCCACGCACACACACAGGCTCTGATTATTTACAGTTTTAATTAGTCCAAAATGTGGAAATGTAAATGGAATTGGAGATGACCTAACATAGATTACCATGTGCCCTCAATTTAGGTGTAATTACCACCCTGCATGTATAATCAGATGCTTCTCTGCCGTGCTTTCACCACGTCCCTCTTACTCTGGCGAAGAGTTTGTCTGTGGAACAGCATGAAACAGTGGAAAAGATGAACTGTCAGAGTGAATGGTGTTTTCTTGGACATGGTCAGTGAAAAAAGTCTCATCTCCAATTCGGATTGGCTGTCAGTATGGCTTGTCAGTGGTCAGGTTTTTCTGGCAGGGAGAATGGCAGCGAGGCTCACCGGTCCCATCAAACGTAATCACAGATGTAATTGTATATTGACATTAGCAGATTTCATTAGCCGGATTAGAAAGACAAAGGAAGTGATAATGATGGCTGTCAGTTATTATGGGATAGACCCTTTGACATAAACCAACACACACAATATAACACACACGTGCCTTGTTAAAACAGTGGAATAACACACACATGGGAACTGATGAATTGAATAGCTGCCAGCTGCACGGGAATCTGCTCTGGAAACTTTGATCGTGTATTTGACTGTAATTAGAGATAAATAGAACCCCTCTGACCAGCCAAACACACACGCACGCACACACAAATTGTCAATCTCTTCTTAATAATCTCCTCAATCCCTTCCAGTCTTCATGGTCAGTTGTTTGACTTTTCAGGATGTTGAATGTCAGATGTTGTGTGTTGTATTTAGTCATTTTATCCGCTAATGGCACTGGATTATGTCGGTCAGACTGTGGAAAAAGCTCTGCTCCCATCTAGAAATTCCTTGCTAGTAAGTCATCACAAAGTCTCTTTAGTTTTTCCTGTACGTATTTATTTTTATTTTGCTTGCTTTGTCTGTCTTTGCCCAGAGTTTGGAGGTAGCCATATCTAGGCATTGTCAACATTTCATATTTTGAAAAGTATATATTTTTTCCTTTTTCCATTTCGTATCTTTCATCCCTTCCTTTTACCTTATCTTTTTGCCTTTAGGTATTCACTGCCTATTTCTGAATATGCTCTCTTTTTAAAAAATCTTCTTTATAAATTGTAACATTTATTCACATTATTTTAGTTGTGGATACTGTCGTGGTGAAAGAAACATTTGTGTGAAAGGTTGGTAAGGCTGTTAGCACTTTCTTAGATCTGAAACGACAAACACATTTATTAAAATAAAACTACTCTGCAATCATTTTGGAAATGAATTAACTGCCTTAAAGCACCCTGTGTAGTTTTTGAACACTAGTAGCTATGTTTTCATGCCCACTTGGCCACAACCACTCATCATTTAAAATATTTAAAGAATTGACTTGGCAAATGTTTTAGGAGTTAGGAAATGGCCTCAAGGATAAACACAATGTGTTTTTAGTGAGTAGCACTGAATGTAAACTGAACCTTTAAGTCATCTTTTACTGACAATAAACTATGCTACTGTTGAACTCGACAGATCCTTTTGGAACTGAAATACGGCATTTGACCAAACAGAAATCTCTACCATCAGAAAAAGCATGTATGTTTACCTCTTCAGTGTTGGCCAGACAATCTGTTTGAATATTTCACTTTTGGGTTTGGGTGATATGAGCATTCAATTATGCTTTTTTTCTGACCTTTTATAGGTCAAAAAATGACATCAGTTGTTAGTCACAGCCTTGTCTAACAAACTGTGTCTAACTCATTACAGCAAAGACATGGAGTTAATTTGTTAAGCAATAAACTAAGTGAAGAGTTATACTCCTAAACTTTTGTTTTCACCAGTTCCACTGCTTACATTCTCAGTATGTAGTCTAAGCTAGCAGCACATTCCTCTCTCCTATATCCTCCTCCTCATTGCTCTTTTGAAGTGCCTCCGTATCGACCTGTGTCCCCAAAAAGCTGCTGTGTGTTTGTGAAAGTGTGTGTGTGGTTGCTGATCGTCCTTTGCCTGAAGAGTAATCCGATGCATTAATGAGCTCTGACTTTAAGTTGGACAGCCGGCTGCACTCAGACACAGACATCGTCGATATGTTCCCTCTGCCGTCTGCCCAAGAACAAAACAAGTTTTAAAGGGAAGAAAGTGAAGGCACTTTGTAAATGTGAGCCTGTGAAGTGTGCCTCCAAAGCCATACTTCACCTTCCTACAATGTTTTCTTTTCAACATTAGTTACCCTAGGAAAAGATTCCACATCAACATGAGGCAGTTTCTCCAGACTCCATCAATAACAAAGGTGAAATTACTTTTTGAAAAAAAAAGAAAAAGATCTTGGAGTGGCAGGATGCTCACTTGGATCCCCAGAGTGGCTCATATAAAAGTATTTACAAAGAAAAGAAAGTCAAGTGAATGTCGATGGGACAGCCACTATAGCTGGCTTTATTGTTGAACAGTTACAGATTGCCATAAATGACAAGGGTATTGCCAAAACCAAATATACAGTATTTGTTTGGCAGGGCAAAAACAGAGCGCAGCTGCAGCAGTCAAGGAAATCTCTGCTGTTAATAACTGCATTTATTTTGAGGTAGTATTTGTAGAAATTGTAGTTCCAGTAGTAGTAGTTCCACTGAAATATATAACTCTTTGTTTGCTATTAGTGTCCTCTAAGACTGGCATTCACAGTACAAGTATGAAGATGGATCAGGGAAGTGAGGGTTTTGGAGTGGAACTGTTTAACAGCTATACAGTATAGCCTGGGGAACTGGTTAGTAGTGGTTATACATACACTTGAATTAATCGTAGCGGCAGTATATTCAATTACAGTTGGTCCTGGTGGTATGGTGTTTTAGCAGCATGTTTCTATGCTTTTGTGTATGCAAGCAATAAAAGGTAAACTATTTTGTGTTAGATTTGAGAATATTGATAATGTTTCACACCATTGTATGCAGTGGTATTTAAACGTAGTTTATTATAACTTAATATATATTTCGGCCTTTTTTCGGATAAAGAACCAAATGTAATGTGTTGACTGTACAAACTCATCTATAGCATAGATTAATACTTTGACTTTTAAGATTTAGCTTTCTGTATTAGACTGTTTTTTGGGTGCGATTTATTTTCCTTTCTGATTTGGTTAAACTTGCCTTAAATTGCACAAATCATATACTTGAATTTAAAGGTCCCCTATTATACTGTTTTTCATCTATATATTATAGGTCTCAGATATATACAACACATGTCTCAAGTAGTGTTTGGCTCCAAATACCAAACAGATAATTGTAGCATCCCATAATCCCCTCTGTTTCAGCCCTGTTTCAAAAGTGCTGATTCTGNGAATTAGACATGTCATGGCTATGTAATTGATTTGATTAGAACCTTCATTAGAAGAGTAAACAATATAAAGGTATTGGCGAAATGTCCCAGCAGTTTAGGATAATGAAGGTTCTAATCAAATCAATTACATAGCCATGACATGTCTAATTCCTAATGACAGGAAGGCAGAAAGTGCATTATACAAATAATACTCATAATAATAGCAGCAGACGTATTTTTAAACGATGACCACAATATCATTATTTTAATAAACCAAATATGAACAATTGAGGAAAATGAGGAAGAACTGATGATTCAAATGTTGTAGTAATGTAGTTAGTGCATAAATGACTATTGCAACAAATGTGTTAATTTTATTCATTATAAGTCATATTCATTTTTGGACGAATGCTCCGGGCTAGTGGTTACAATGGTGGGGCCAGTGAAAATACAATTCCACCGGCCCCGTCGACAATTTACTAGCGGTATTTACTTGCGGTACCGCGGTGGGCCGGCGGTACCGAAGTGGGCCGGTCGAGAGTCCCGGGCTGATTTGTAGTCCCAGTCCGCTCCTGCTTGGATGATTATAAGACAATTTCGAAAACTCCACATTTTGTTGCCTTTTTTGCAGGATGCTGCCATTAGACTGGTTGTGATTGGCCAGGCTGCTCATCATCATATAGAGGTAATTCATTCAGTGATTTTCATGCATATTTACAGTATGCCACACTCATTCATCATATCATATTGATTTCGTTTTTAATCTCTCTAGCCGTTCTGTTTACTGACCGGGTATCCTTATGAAATATATGTGGACCCCGAGAGGATCATTTATCAAAAGCTGGGGATGAAGAGAGAGGAGAAATGTACAGACTCAGGTAAATCCAATATATGAGGAAATAAACACTGCATATGTTAAGATGTTATTAACATAAATATATCTGTGTGTGTGTGTGTGTGTGTGTGTGTGTGTGTGTGTGTGTGTGTGTGTGTGTGT